>NW_006922083.1:857695-884915 GCF_000298275.1 Orycteropus afer afer | reverse complement strand
CCTTCCTCCTGCTCTTCCGGCCTGCTACTCTGTGCTTACGCCTCATTAATGAAGCTGTAATCCCTATTCACCCTGTTGTCCCCAATCCTTACACACTCCTGTCTCATATTCCACCATCTACCACTCATTTTTCCATATTAGACCTCAGAAGGTCCCGGTGTCTTCATGGGTATAAATTATTCAACATCCTTTATTCTTTCTTAACCATTCTCACACTTTACCCAATATTTCCCACTGTTTCCTTTGTACCTCTCTTCTATGACCTTAACTTGCAGCTGTACCCATGAATTCCACTCAACCATCACCGACACCCACACCCAATCCTTCCTGCACACTCCTCCACTACAAGTGCCTCTTTAGGAACCTGAAACCCTTAACTAGACACATCCTTCCCGAGTTTGTTTTTTCACCAACAACACCTTATCTACCCCCCTGAGGCACAGTTTCTGCTCAATAAACATCTCTATTATGTTCTACACCTCTGTAGCGCATGGCACTTACTTTTGGTGTAATGGAACTTTAACTAAATGTTTAAACTCCACCACTCCAAACTCCTGCTTTCCAGTAACAATAGTACCCCAACTCACTTCTTATGGGGAATCCGAATTTTCCTGGCTATTCCACTTTTGCAGCAGCAGGAATAGCAGGTGGAACCTTGGGTCATAGTATAATATCAGCCCAAGATTTCGAAAACCATCTGGAAGTAACACTTGAAACCACCGCAGATTCTCTGGCTTCCCTCCAACAGCAACTAACCTCTTTAGCCCAAGTTACTTTACAGAATTGAAGAGCCCTAGACCTCTTAACAGCAGAAAAAGGTGGAACCTACCTCTTTCTTAAAGAAGAATGCTGTTATTATATCAACGAATTTGGTCTGGTGGAACAAAATATCAATACATTGACTTGATTGAGTGAGGAACTACATAATAGACATCGAACTGGAACCTCACCATTTGAATGGCTCCAATTACCACTAACAGCCTGGTTATTACCCCTTATAGGACCTCATACTAATAAGTCTCTTTTTTCTTTTTGCCCCTTGCTTCCTTAGATTCCTCAAAAACCGACTCGAAGAAATGTCCAGAGTTACTGTTAACCAACTACTTCTACACCCGTACACTTGCCTACCAACCAACCCAATTCCCACTGATGCCAGCCTTTAACCCCACTCTGACCCAGCTCAGCAGGAAGCAGCCAGAATGATAACTTCGCCCTTTTTATCACCAAAAAAAGGCTGGAATGTTAGGCAGGAGCTGGAATGTTAGACAGGAGCACAGCAGGCCAGAGGGGTGTATGATTAAGCCAGAGGGAATTATAAGAACTGGTCTAGCAAGGAAGCACCTGACCAGAGCCCATACTAAACCCCAGCACATAACCCTAACAAAAGACCCCAGCACCTAACTCTTATTCATGAAAGCCCCCAACCATTTCCTGCCCACTATGTTAAAGAAGTGCTTCAGCTCTGCTTCTTGCCCCCATGCTAATAGGGTGCTTTACCTTATTGGTTCCTGTAACATATACTCTGCTCTCAATCTGGTCCTCTAGGAACCAGAAAGAAAATCACTATAAAAAAACTTTTCTTTCACCTGGGAAGCGTGACTTCTCTGGCCCCTCTCAGGGACCTGTAAACCTCTCCCGGGAGCGCAGAAAAAAACTTCTCTTTAACTCCACTTTTGTGTGTCCTCTTCTCCTTACTGTGACCTTACAGTTTTGTTCATCTTTTTGAAGAATCAGCTTCTTCTCTTGTTGATTTTCTATATTGACTTCTGCTTCACTAATTTCTGCTCTGAACTTTATTATATCCTTTCTTCTGGATATTTGTTGCTCTTTTTCTAATTGTTGGAGTAGTAAGTTAAAATGTTGATTTCTATTCTTCTTTTTCAACTATGCAAAAAAAAAAAAAAAAAATCTCTCCTCCCCACCCTTCTTTTTTAATGTGTGCATTTATTGCTATAAATTGACCTCTGAGTACTGCTTTTGATGTGTCCCAAAGGTTTTGTAAGTTGTATTTTCATTCTCATTTTGTTCTAGGAGTTTTTTTTTTTTCTTTTTTTCACATTTTATTTTTTCTTTTACCCAGTCATTTTTGAACAGTGTATTATTCCATTTCTACATATTTGATTTTTTTTTTTTTTACTTGGTCTTCCTATTACTGATTTCAAATTTTATAGCATTGTAAGCTGAGAAGATGCTTTGTAGTATTTCAATGTTTTTAAATTTATGAGGCTTATTTTGTGGCCTAACTTTTGGTCTATTCTGGAGAATGACCCATTGCACTAGAGGAGAATATGTATTGTGCTTTTGTTGGGTGGAGTGCTCTATATATGTCTATGGGATCAAATTGGTTGATTGTGTTGTTGAATTATTCTGTATCTTTGTTGAATTTTTATCTAGTGCTGTCATTCCTTGAAAGTTGTGTGTTAAAGTCTCCTACTACAATTGAAGAACTGTCTATTTTTCCTTTCAATTCAGTTAATATTTGTTTTATGTATTTTGGAGCTATTTCATTGGTTGTATAGATATTTATTATGATAATGTGTTCTAGATCAATTGACCCTTTTAATATCATATAGTGCACTTCTTTGTCCCTTATGCTGGTTGTCATTGTGAAGTCTATTTTATCAGAAATTAATTTTGCCACTTCTGCTTTTTTTGGTTGCCATTAGCTTGACATATATTTTTTTTCCATCCCTTGATTTTTAATTTATTTTTATCTTATCTTTGTGTCTAAGGTGGATCTCTTGTAGGCAGCATATCAATGGATCTTTTTCTTCTTTTTTTAAATCCAATCTGCCAACCTCTTTCTCTTGACTGATGTGTTTAGTCCATTCACATTGAGTGTAATTAATGATAGGTATGAATTTACTGCTGTCATTCTATTATGATTTTTGTTGTGTTGCTGGTGATTGCTTTGTTTCAAATATTTTTCTGTGCTGAGTTAATTTTGTTATCAAGTGCTTTTTCTCTCTTTTCTTCATTATTGTTGATTTTGTGTTTACTAAGCCCTTGCAATTTTCTTCTTTTTTTCGTTAGAGGTATTGTTAATTTCCATTTTGATTACGCTGAAGTAAATTCTTAGCTCCCTAAGTTTGGAACGGTCTGTTCTAGAAAGACATTGTTCTATCTTCCTCCCCATTTGGAAGTTTCATAATTACAATTTTTATTCCCTTGGGAGCTCTGGTGGCATAGTGACTAATATATTTGACTACTAACCAGTAGCCACTCGTTGGAAGGAAGACTGGGCAATCTACCTCTGTAGAGATACGACTTCGGAAACCCAAGGAGGGGTCTCTATGAGTTGAAATCAACTCAATGACAGTGAGGTTTTTTTTAAATTTTTTAATTTGATTTTTTGCTGATGTTGTTTGCAGATTGACTTGCCTATTTCTCTATTTATACATTTTTTGTGAGGTAATTTTGAGACTCTTTTTCTGGTTTGGTTTCTAGGTAGTGGTGTCAATTGTCTTGATTTTAATTTATTGTTCTCTGTTCCAGGTTTTCTATTGGAAGGACTTCCTTTAGCACTTCTTACAAGGTTGGTCTGTTTTTCACAAATTCTCTTAATTTCTGTTTGTCTGGAAATGTCTTGATTTCATACTCATATTTGAAGGACAGTTGCACTGGATATACAATTCTCATCTGGCAATTCTTTTCCTTTACTATTTTGTGTATGCCATCCCATTTTGTTCTTGCCTATATGGTTTCTTCTGTGAAATCAGAACTTAGTCTTATTGGTTGCCTGTTGTAGGTAACATTTTGTTTTTCTCAAGCTGCTCCCAAGATTCTTTCTTTGTCTTTGATTTTAGAAAATTTGATTATGATATGTCTTGGTGACTTTCTTTTGGGATCTATCTATGTTGTATGGGAATCATTGAGCTTCTTTTATGAATATATTTTCTTCTTTCACATGATAGGGGAATTTTATGTTAGCAAGTCTTCATCAGTTTTCTCAGGTTTTTTTTTTTTTTTTGGTCTCCTCTTGTTTTGGGATTCCAATGAGGCACATGTTGTTTCTTTTCATGTTATCTCATATAATTCTTAGGTTTTCTTCATTTCTTATAAGTCTTTGTTCTGATTTTTCCTCATACAAGCTGGAATCAAGAGATTTGTCTTCTTGTTGGGAAATGTTCTTCAGCCAGTTCTAGTCTACTGTTATGCACTTCTAATGTGTTATCTCTGTAATTTCAGTGTTCATCTTCTAGATTTCTAATTGCTGTTTTGTATGATTTGTAATTGTGTATTTATTTTGTTATTTTGCTCTTGAATGATTTTCCTAAATTCTTCAAGGGTTTTCTGTCTGTGTTCTCATTGTTTTATTTATGGTTTCCTTGAACTTTTTTGGGGGGTGTCCTATGTATATGTTGTTGTTGTTGTTATGTGCCGTCGAGTCGGCCCCGACTCATAGTGACCCCTCCTTGGGTTTCCGAGGCAGTATCACTACGGAAGTAGGATTGCCCAACCTTCCTTCCGAGGAGTGGCTGGTGGGTTTGAACCGTCAGCCTTCTGGTTGGCAGTCAAGTGCTTTTAGCCACTATGCTACCAGAGCTCCCGTCCTATGTATATATCATTTGAATTTCTTATCAGATAGTTCTATTGCTTGTTCTTTTTTGGAGAGATTTTCTAATACTTTAGTTTGTTTTACTCTGCTTTTATGTTTTACTTTGTTTTAATATATCTGGAGAAGGTGTACTTCTTTGGTTATTAATTCAGCTGTACTGGGTTGCTCTCCAGCTTTCTCTGTGTTGGTGGAATCACTGGTGGGGATGTGGGTACAGGTATCTGTTCATCATGAACAGGATTTGCAATTGACATAAGCAAGTGTTGTCGACCATCTATCATTGGTCCTATGGTGCAGTAGCTATTGGTATTACTTGTCTGTTGGGTGAGGTGGTCAGTGTAGTAGTTATGGCTTACTAGTGGAGGGTTAATAAGTTTCTCCCATTGGATGAGGCAGAGGGAGAAAAAAGCCAAAGGGAAGAAGAAGAGAGGAGAAGGTTAAACAAAAATAGATGATAAGTAATAGGAAAAAAGGAAAAAGAATATAAGGAAGATAAATATAAGGAAAAGAGAGAAAAAAAAATGGACAGGCAAGAAGGATGAAGGTTTGGCAAAAATGAGAGAAAGTGAGGAGGCAATGGGGCAAGTGACCAGATGTAAAGGAAGAACAATTGGGCAAGAAGATAGTGGAAAAATGAAGGGAGGATAAGGTATTTGAGGTGGTGTACCTCTAGTTATGTTCAACCAGTGGCCCTGGGAAATGGCTGCTGTGGCAGAGTCTGCTTACTCACAGGAGCTGTCATGCAGAAGGAAGATCAGTGCAAGAAGTGACCCCCAGTGGAGAAAGCCAAAGACTCTTTTCTGTGCTTGTTGTTGCTGTTATGTGCTGTCAAGTTGGACTCGACTCATAGTGACCCCTCCTTGGGTTTCTGAGGCACTATCACGATGGAAGTAGATTGCCCAACCTTCCTTCTGAGGAACGGCTTGTGGGTTTGAACTGCCAGCCTTCTGGTTAGCAGTCAAGTGCCTTAGCCACTATGCTACCAGATAATTTAGTTGGTGATGCAAGCATTAAGGACAGCCATAGTCCCTGACTCCATCTGGAGCAGTCTTCCAATGATGGCTCCTGCCATCAGTCAAAGTCCCACAGTTGAAACCTGCCTGCTGACCCTAAGAACAAAGGACTGCCTTCTTCCGTGTGGATCCACAAGTCACAAAATCCTAGGCCCCAGTTCCACTCTGTGCTAAAAAGGGTTGCTAAGGTTGGGCTGGGAGCTCTGGTAGCATAGAGCCTAAGGCACTGGATTGCTAACCAGAAGGCTGGCAGTTCAAACCCACCAGCCACACCTCAGAAGGAAGATGGGGCAATCTACTTCCATAGCGATACTGCCTCAGAAACCCAAGGAGAGGTTGCTATGAGTCGGGTCTGATTTGATGGCACATAACAACAACAAGAAGGTTGGGCTTATTTGGGGTACCTGTTATTGGAAAGTTTATCTTCCCTTTTCCCCCTCCCAGTCTCCTTGACACCTTAAGCTAAGGGAGTCCTTCTCCATTTCTCATTGCCAACTTTGCCCCCACTCATAGCCCCAGTTCACCTTGAAACACTCCCAGTGTGACTATTCTGTGACTTTAATGCCTGTGGGTTCCATGATGGTTTTTGTTTTTTCTCTTCCTTGACCTCCTTTGTATTTCTAATGAGTTCTCTTCAGCTCTGCTGGCTGGATGGGTTTTATTTTTTAAAAAAATTTTCACAGGCCCTTAACTTGTTTCCTTTCATTGCATTCACTGAATCTTATACTTTATCTACTTATTAGCTGTTCATAACTACAGTTTCATTATTTGAATCTGCTTTACCAATTTTCTCAAAATTTCTGTTGATGGAGGGATATAGCGCAGTCTGTTAGTAGGAGGTCTTCTTAACCCCTTTTCTCTTAGATGATTTTTAAGACCCTAGTCATTACTCACCAAAATAGGATGTTGAACAATGTTTTTGTACTTTGTTATGCCTATTCAGCTTGATGTCCCCTGAGACTATGGTCCTAATCCCAGAGGTCCAGTGACTTACTCTCTCAAGTTAATATAACTTTGCCTCCTGTTTTCTCTATTACACATATGGATATTTTTATAACACAAAAGCTATGCATCTAGAAATATCATCTGCCAAACCTCTTTGGGTGGTGCATGGGTTTATTCTTGTTCACCTACCTATGCCTGATCATTTTGCTTTTCTACCTATGTATACACCCAAAGATTAAGGTTTGTTATTACTGATAATGCAAAATTGTGTATGTAATAGTATACCACCACTCATCTGTCAGTTTTTCATACTGTGGTGGCTTGTGTGTTGCTGTGAGGCTGAAGGCTATGGCACCAGTATTTCAAATACCAGCAGGGTGGACAGGTTTCAGTGGAGCTTCCAGACTAAGACAGACTCAGAAGAAGGAAGGGGCCATCCACTTCTCAAAGAATTGGCCAGTGAAAACCTTATGAATAGCAGTGAAACACTGTCTGATATATTACAGGAAAACTTTATGAATAGCCCTGAAATGTTGTCCAATATATTGGCAGAAGATGAGTCCCTTAGGTCAGAAGGGACTCAAAATAAGATGGGGGAAGGGCTACCTTCTCAGAGTAGAGCCAACTTCAATGATGTGAATGGAGTAAAGTTTTTGGGACCTCCATTTGCTGATGTGGCATAACTCAAAATGGGAAGAAACAGCAGCAAACACCCATTAATAATCAGAACACGGAATGTAAAAAGTATGAATCTAGGAAAATTGGAACTTGTCAAAAATAAAATGGAAAGTACAAAGATCAATATACTAGACATTAGTGAGCTGAAATGGACTGCTTTTGGCCATTTGGAATCAGACAAGCATATGATCTACTAGGATGGAAATGACAAATTAATGAGGAATGCTGTGGCATTGGAAAGTCAAAAGGGAAGAACACGCTCAGCATTTCTCAAGCTGAAAGCACTGCAGATAAAATTTAAGCCTCTAGTTGCAATATTGAAAGATTCTATGGGTAAAATATTAAATGATGCAGGAAAAATCAAAAGAGGATGGAAAGAGTTTAGAGTCACTGTAGCAAAAAGAATTGGTTGATGTTCATCCATTTCAGGATGTGGCATATGATCAAGAACCAATGGTACTGAAGGAAGAAATCGAAGCTACACTGAGGGAAGTGGTGAAAAATAAGGCTTAAGGAACTGACTGGATACTCATTGAGATGTTTCAGCAAAAGGATGCTGCACTAGAGGCACTTACTCAGCTATGCCAAGAGATTTGGAAGACAACTACCTGGCCAACTGACTGGAAAGATCCGTATTTGTACCCATTCCAAAGAAAGGTGATCCCACACAATGTGGAAATTATTGAACAATATCATTAATATTGCATGCAAGTAAAATCTTGTTGTTGTGTTTTTGTGTGCTGTTGAGTCAGACCCAAATCATAGCCACCTCTCATTGAGTTTCTGAGGCAATATCACTACAGAAGTAGATTGCCCAACCTTCCTTCTGAGGAGTGGCTGGTGGGTTTGAACTACCAGCCTTCTGTTACCAATCAAGCACCTTAGGCACTATGCTACCAGAACTCCTAAGTAAAATCTTACTGAAGATAATTCAAAAAAGGTTACAGCAGTATACTGACAGAGAACTTCCAGAGGTACAAGCTGGATTCAGAAGAGGACATGGAATGTGGGATATCATTGTTGATGTCAGATGGATATTGGCTCAAAGCAAAGAATACCAGAAAGATATTTACTTTTGTTTTATTGACTATGCAAAAGCATTTGATTGTGTGGATCATACCAAATTATGGATAACCTTGAGAAGAATAGGAATTTCAGAATACATAATTGTGCTCATGAGGAACTTGTATGTAGATCAGGAGGCTGTCGTTCGAATAGAACAAGGGGACACTGAATGTTTCAAAATCAAGAAGGGAGTGTGCCAGGTTGTATCCTTTCACCATACTTAATCAATCTGTGTGCTGAACAAATAATCCGAGAAGCTGGACCATATGAAGAAGAATGTGGCATTAGGATTGAAGGAAGACTCATTAACAACCTGAGTTATGCAGGCAACACAACTTTGCTCTCTGAAAGTGAGGATGACTTGAAACACTTACTGATGAAGACTGAATACTACAGTCTGCAGTGTAGATTACACCTCAATATAAAGAAAACAAAAATCCTCACAATGAGACCAATAAGCAGCATCATGATAAATGAGGAAAAGACTGAAGTTGTAAAAGACTCCATATTACTTGGTTCTACAATCAACACCAATGGAAGAAGCAGTCAAGATATCAGACGTCATACAGCATTGGGCAAATCTGCTGCAAAGGACCTCTTTTAAGTGCTGAAGAGCAAAGATGTTTCCTTGAAGACTAAAGTGCACTTGACACAAGCCGTGGTATTTTCAATCACCGTGTATGAATGTGAGAGCTGAACAATTAAAAAGGAAGACAGAAGAAGAGTTGATGTTTTTCAGTTGTGGTGTTGGTAAAGAATGCTGAAAGTACCATGGACTGCTAAAAGAACTAACGAACCTGTCCTGGGAGAAGTGCAGCTGAATGCTCCTTGGAAGTGAGAATGGCAAGACTTCGTCTCACCTACTTTGGTCGTGTTTTAAGAAGGGATCATTCCCTGGAGAAGGAAATCATGCCTGGCAAAGTGGAGTGACAACCAAAAAGGGGAAGGCCCTCATCAAGATGGATTGAAACATTGACTGCAATGATGGGCTCAGGTAAAGCAAGGATCATGGGGTTGGCACAGGACTAGGCAGTGTTTTGTTCTGCTGTACATGAGATTGCTATGAGTTGGAGACTACTCAATGGCACCTAACAACGACTAACAACATCTTTGGTCATGTTGTCAGAAGGGACCATTTCTTGCAGAAGGATATCATACTTGGTAAAGTGGAAGGTCAGCCAAAAAGGGGAAGGCCCTCAATGAGATGGATTGACATAGTGGCTGTAACTATGGGCTCAAGTATAGCAAGGATTGTGACGCTGGCACAGGGAAGGGCATTGTTTCATTCTCTTGTACATAGGGTCGCTATGGAGTCAGAGCTGACTCACGGCACCTAAGAACAACAACAACAACAACAACAACAACAGTATTTACCTTCCTTGTCTGTACCTCTCGTGCCCCTCTCTGTGTGTTCCTTTTCCTTAGTAATATTGTGCAGGTCACCTGCTTTTAGTATATTGCCTTTCTCTTACCTACATCAATACATATCTCTTCCCTAACTAGTGAGTTCCCTGACCTCTCCTCTTATCCTTGGTAACCAGAAAAGAAAGTTTCCTTCTCTATGTAAATCTTTCCTTACCTTTTTATAACTGTTTATGTAAAGGAACCCACCTGATTTTTGTATGTCGATCTTGTATCTTGCCACCTTGCTGAATCCTTCAATTAGTTTCAACAATTTTCTTGGTGAATCTCTTGGCTTTTCTATGTATAGGATCATATCCTCTGCAAATAGAGTTAGTTTTACTTGTCCTTTGCCAATTTGGATTCCTTTTATTTCTTTTTCTTGCCTTATTATTCTGGCTAGGACTTCCAATATAATGTTGAATAGAAGTAGTGACAGAGGACATCTTTCTCTGGTCCCTGTTTGCAAGGAAAATCCTTCCAGTCTCTCTCCCTTGAGAATAATGTTGGCTATTGGTTTTGCATATACCCCCTTTATTATGTTGAGGAACTTCCCTTCTGTGCTATTTTGTTGACAATTGTTATCAGGAATGAGTGCTGGATTTTATCAAATGCCTTTTCTGCATTGATTGATAGGATCATATGGTTATTTTCCTTTATTTTATTTATGTAATGGATTACATTTTTTGATATATAATATTGAATCATCTTTGCATACCTGGTATGAATACCACTTGCTTATTATATATATGTTGGTTTCTATTGGTTAAGATTTTGTTGAAGATTTTTTTGTCTATACTCATGAGAGATATTGCTCTGTAATTTTCCTTTTCAGTGGCTTCTTTGCCTGGCTTTGATATCATGGTACTTGCTTTATAAAAAGAATTTGAGAGTGTTCTGTCCTTTCCTATGTTCTGGAGTAACTTGAATAGAATTGGTGTTACCTCTTCTCTGACTCGTTGAAAGAATTCTCCAGTGAAGTTCTCTTGGCCAGGACTTCTTTTGTCAATAGCTTTTCAAATTTCTTCTTTTGTTACAGGTCCATTTAAATTTTCTACCTCAATCTATTTAGTTTAGGTAAGTGGTACATTTCTAGAAATCTCTCCATTTCTTCTAGGTTTTCAAATTTGTTGGATTACAGTTCTCCATAGTATCTTCATATTAACCTTTTTATTTTAGTTGGTTCTGCTGTGAGTCACTTATTTCATTCATATATTTTTTTTTGCATCTTCTCTTTTTCCTTTGTAAAATTTGCCAGTGTTTTGTTGATTTTATGAATCTTTTAAAATAACCAATATCTAGTCTTGCTGATTCTATTTTTTTTTCTGTTTCATTTATTTTTTCTTGAATCTTTATTATTTCTTTTCTCTCAGTGGGTGTAGGCTTTCTTTTGCTGCTCTTTTTTTAACTGGGAGATGCTGTGTTAAGATGTTGAGTCAGATTTTTTCTTCTATTTTGACATGTGCATTTATTGCCATAAATTGTCCTCTGAGCATTGTGTTTCCTCTGTCCCAAACGTTTTGGTATGTTGTGCTTTCATTCTCATTTGATTCAAGGAATTTTTAATTTCCCTTTTTATTTATTCTATTACCCAGCAGTTTTCCTAGGGATTCCAATATTTCTAGGTGTTTTTTTTTTTTTTTTTTTTAACACTGGACTAATTATTTTACATACTTCAACTGATTAAGTATTCACAACAATTATATGAATTAGGAGCTCTGGTGGTGTAGTCCCTATGGCATGTGGCTGCTAACCAGAAGGCTGGCAGTTCAAACCCGCCAGCCACTTCTCGGAAGGAAAATTGGGTAATCTACTTCTGTAGAGATACCACAATAGTTATATAAATTAGTTAATATTATTGCCATCACTTAGCCATACGGGAAACTCGGGAAAGCTAGAAGAAGTAAAATATATTATCCAAAGTCTCTCAGAAGAGGGCACTTGAGTTTGTACTTCAAGATTGCTGAGTCCACACAACCTAAGTTATTAATAGCTAAGCTTCACTCTCTTCATGGCTTCTGTACATGTTTTACCTTTATTTTGGGGGTTTGATTGTATGTGTGATATTAGTAGAGGTTCAAATCTGTAAACAGATATATCATTTCACATCCCAACCTGATCTCAGTGTATCTGTAGTTACAAAGTTCCATTGCTAAGAAGCACATCCGGCCTCCACTTCTGGGTCTTTCTGCTTTGGTGCCTCAGGGCTTCCTTCAAGACAAAAGGTTGCTCAACCCATAGTAGTTTCAGCAAATAAGAAGATGTCCTTGTTGTAGCACTCAACCAGGGGGGTGGGAGTCAGTGGATGAATGCTTAGCCTTCCCTGCCTTTGTGGAACTTGTTTGAAACATTCTCTTCAGGGTTTCTTTCAAGGTCCGCAGTGGGATCTAGTCCTATCTGTCTACATTGCTAACAGCATATTATGTACCCTTTACTGACTTTTCTCCTTTCCCTACCTATTTCTCTCCCTACTTCTTCACTTCTCTTTCCTGGGATTTTGTCCTAAATAAATAAATTGCGTTCGTGCTTGTCTCAGGCTTTGTTCTCTGGACAACCCAAACTAAGACTGTGCTTATTATATTTTAATGGGTGCCTGGTTGTTAACTGTTATAATATGTACTATAATAATCCCTCTCCATGATTTCCATTAAGTTATGAAGACCTATCCATTTTTTTTTTTTCTAAATATCAATTTTCTATTCGCACAACCCACTTGCTAGCCTAGGCCTTTATCATATTGTCCCTGGGGTACTGTTAGGTTCCTAGTTAGCATATCCTCTTCTATTATCCAAGACTTCCTGCATACTGATGCCACATAAATTTTCCTCTAGTGTTGGTTTCATCTGTCACTCCCCTGCTCAAAAACCTACAAATACTCTGAACAATTTATCACATCAAATGTAAATCCTTCAGCCCAAGTTAAAATGTACTTTCTTCATGAAACTCTCTAACTCTGATAAACTCTACCAATTTTTCATGTCTCTGAATTCATAATATACCTGTAATCAAAATTTAACATAAAATTATTTGTATTTTGTGTTATCCACACATTTTTTTTTTAAATTTCATAAACATTTCAAACAGAAACAAGACTAGTACAATGAATCCTCATGTACCCATAAACCAGCTTCAAAAACTATCAAACTAATGTTTTATTGACACATTTTAATATACATTATCTTAGTCCATCAAACTACAGGCTTCTTGATGCAATAAACTATGTCATGGTTCTATTTTGCATTTTCCACAATCTAGTACAATCCCTGACACAAAAGTACTAATAAATACTTGTCAAAGGATGATAATTTATCCTTGGTGACCTCCTATAAGGAAGATATTTTAATCTGATTTTTGTAGATATATTTCTGAAAAAAGCAAAACAAAGCAAAAATGAAAATATTTTGATTTGTCTTAGTTCTCAACATAAACAACAAGTCAATGCTACTTCTTTTAACTAACCATTCTAGAAGATAATTCCTACTATTTCAATGGAAAAAAAAAAATGTCAGCTTTAGAAGAGAGTAAGATTTCATGTGTACATAAACCCAGAACATCATTATATGTTTGGCTATAAGTTAGTGATAGAAAGGAAAATGAAAGCCTCATATAGACCCACTGAGGACTTTTCATCTTGAAGCAGTCTTTTAGTTAGAATGTCACTATTGTTTGCTTCATTTTAAAGATATCTCTCAAGAAGTCTGTGGAACTCCAGCTTCATTAATAAAAGAGACTGAAGACAGAATGATTTCACTATTCTAAATATTTTTCTTTCAATTTCCAAAGATATATGTTGTTTTGATTTGATAGGTATTTTTTATATTAAAGCTTTGTTAGGGACTTATTTTTTCCTAGGAGCATACAAATGTACTTATTTGAACTTGGATGTTGTTGTTGTTGTTAGGTGATGTAGAGTCAGCTCTGATTCATAGCAACCTTCTGTACAACAAAAAGAAACACTGTCCTGTTGTGTGCCATCCATATAGCCTTTGCTATATCTGAGTCCACTATTGCAATCACTATGTCAATCCCTCTTGTTGAGGGTCTTCCCCTTTTTTGATGACCTTCTACTTTACCAAACATGATATCCTTTTCCCTTCTGACAACATGACCAAAGTAGGTGAGATGTAGTCTGGCCATTTTTGCTTCCAAGGAGCTTTCAGCTACACTTCATGCAGGACAGATTTGTTCATTCTTCCCACAGTCCATGGTATTTTCACCAACACCATAATTCAAAGGAATCAACTCTTCTTCGATCTTCTTTATTCATTGTCCACACATATGAAGTGATTGAAAATACTGGAGCTTGGGTTAGGCACATCTTAGTCTTCAAAGAGGCATCGTGCTTCTTATCACTTTAAAGGTGTCTTTTGCAGCAGATTTTCCCAGTGCAATAAGATGGCTGATTTCTTGATTGCTACTTCCATGGGTGTTGACTTTGGATCCAAGTAAAATGAAATCCCTGACAACTTCAAACTTTTCCCCCTTTGTCATGATGTTGCTTATTGGTCTAGTTATGAAGATTTTCATTTTCTTTATGTTGAAGTGTAATCCATACTCAAAACTGCAGTCTTTGATCTTCATCATTAAGACATCTTCACTTTCAGGAAACAAGCTTGTGTCATCTGTATAGCACAGGTTGTTAATGAGTCTTCCTCCAATCCTGATGCCTCCTTCTTCTTCTTATAGACCAGCTTCTCAGATTCCTTGCTCAGTATACAGATTGAGTAGGTATGGTGAAAGGAAACCTTGACAAACACGTTTCCCGAATTTAAATAATGCAATATACCCTTATTTCGTTAGAACAAGAGCCTCTTGGTCTATGTACAGGCTGCTGGTGAGCATATTAAGTGTTCTGGAATTCCCATCCTTTGCAATGTTAGCTATAATTTGTTATGATCCACACAGTTATTATATAACTTTTCTTACTTAATAAAACACAGGTAAACATCTTTCTGATATTCTTTGCTTTCAGCCAAGATCCATCTGATATTTGCAATGATATCTCTTGTTCCCACATTCTCTTCTGAATCCAGCATGAAGTTCTGGAAGTATACTGACAATATACTGCTGCAACTGTTTTTGAATTATCCTCAGCAAAATATTACTTGCATGTGATATTAACGATATTGTTCAATAATTTCCACCTTCTCTTGAATTATCTCTCTTTGGAATGGGCACAGATATCAATCCCTTCCAGTCATTTGGCCAGGTAGCTGTCTTCCAGATCTCCTTGTGCAGACCAGTAAGTGCTCCAGCATGGCTTTCATCTGTTGAAACATCTTAATGGATATTCTGTCAATTCCTGGGGTCTTGTTTTTCACCATTTCCTTCAGTGCAGCTTGGACTTCTTCCTTTAATGCTATTGGTTCTTGATCATATCCTCAAATAGTTGAACATTGGCCAATTATTTTTGGTGCAGTGACTGTGTGTATTACTTCAATCTTCTTTTATGCTTCCTGAGTCATTCAATACATTGCCCATAGAAACTTTCAGTATTGAAACTCAAGGCTTGATTTTTTTTTCCTTCAGTTCTTTCAATGTGAGAATTGCTAAGTGTGTTCTTTCCTTTTGGTTTTCTAACTCCATGACTTTGCACATTTCGTTATAATAATTGAATTTGTCCCCTCAAGCTGCCCTTTGAAATCTTCTGTTCAGCTTTTTTATCTCATCATTTCTTCCATTTGCTTTAGCTACTCTCTGTTCAACAGCAGATTTGAGTGTCTTCTCACATCCATTTTGGTCTTTTCAAACTTTCCTGTCTTTTTAAGGACCATTTGCTTGCTTCATGTGTCATAATCGTGGTGTCATCCCACAACTCTTCTGGTTCTTGTTCGTTGGTGTTCAGTGGGTCAAATCTATTTTTCAGAGAGTCTCTAAATTCAGATGGGATATAATTAAAGTTATACTTTGGCTCTTGTGGACTTGTTATAATTCTCTTGAGCTTCAGCTTAAGCTTGCATATGAACAATTGATAGTCTGCTCCACAGTCAGCACCAGGCCTTATTTTGGCTAATATATATTGAGTTTATATAGAGCTTATATCAAGCTTATATTGAGTTTCTCCATCACCTCTTTCCACAAGTATGGATGATCTAATTTCTGTGTATTATATCTGGCATGGTCCACATTTATACATGCTATTTGTCATGTTGAAAAAAAGTATTTGCAATGAATAAGTCATTGATCTTGCAAAATTCTGTCATGGACTCTCTGGTGTCATTTCTATTATCAAAGCTATATTTTCCACCTACCAATGATTCTTCTTTATTTCCAACTTTTGCATTCCAATACCAGTAATAATCAATACACTGTGATTGTATCTTTGGTTAATTTCAGACTGCAGAAGTTGGTAAAAATTTTCAATTTCTTCATCTTTGGCTTTAGTGGTTGGTGCATAAATTTGAACAAAGTAGTATTAACAGGTCCTCCTTGGAGGTATATGGATATTATCCTTTCATAGACAGCATTATACTTCAGGATAGATCTTGAGATGTTCTTTTTGATGATGAAAGCAACTCCATTCCTCTATTTGTCATTTCTGACATAGTAGATGATTGTCTGATTCAAAATACCAATACCAGTCCATTTCAGCTCACTAATGCCTAGGGTATCAGTCTTCATGCATTCCATTTCATTTTTGACAACTTCCAATTTTCCTAGATTCATACTTTGTACATTCCATCTTCCTATTTTTAATGAATGTTTGCAGCTGCTTTTTTCCATTTTGAGTCCTACCCCATCAACTAATAGAAGTTCTGAAGTTTACTCCACTCACATCATTCAGGTCAACTTTACTTTGAGGAGGCAGCTCTTTTTCAGATGTATTTTGAATGCCTTCTGACCTGAGGGGCTCATCTTCTGGCACTATATCAGCCAATGTTTCACAGCTATTCATAAAATATTTCAGTAATCTATCAGACAGTGTTTCATGACTAATTCGTAAGGTTTTCACTGGCCAATTCTTTGAGAAATGGATGGTCCTATCCTTCTTCCCAGGGGAGCTCTGGTAGCATAGTGGCTAAGACACTTGCCTGCTAACCAGACAGCTGGCAGTTCAAACCCACCAGCCACTCCTCGGAAGGAAGGTTGGGCAATCCTACTTCCATAGTGATAACTGCCTCGGAAACACAAGGAGGGGTCGCTATGAGTCGGGGCTGACTCGACGGCACATAACAACAACAACAACATCCTTCTTCCCAGTCTGTCTTAGTCTAGAAGCTTTGCTGAAACCAGTCCACCATTGGTGACCCTCCTGGTATTTGAAATACCAATAGCATAGCCTCCAGCCCCATAGCAACATACAAGCCACCACAGTTGGACAAACTGACAGGTGAGCGATGGTTGAAGCTGGATCCTAATAGAAAATGTGAAAAATTCTAAAACTTACTTTTAACATATTAGTTTGCTATACTCAAGGTAGTTAGCAGGGGCCCATCCCACCTCCACCCCCTGCCCTAAGAATTTGAGTGGAGAAATACGTCTATAAAGAAACCAAGTTTGAAATAAAAAAATCTATTTAATTTATTTGGGAACCTGTCCAGGTGATTTTCCAAGCTTGGTTTTTATAATTACTTAAGTATGCTCAATAGCAAAGGTCTTAATAGAAGCATCTAAATCTTACTGTGCAACCTCGGGGAACAAAGATATTCTCTTAAAAACTTGATTGCTTTTCTATGGAAGCAGTTAGCTTTGATTTATATCACTTCTGAAGGGAGCTTCAGTGAAGCTTTGAGTAATCCAATAAGGATCAAATAATACACTCCCCTTTACATCTCATAGAGTTGCTGTGTATGGAGCTCTTTGTTTATGATTCAGGAAATGGGCTAAAAGCTTCCTAGGTTTATCTCTGTTCACAAAATTTGTTTTGGGAGATGTAATGGGCTTTTGCATTTTAATAAGCAGTAAATTTCAAGTATTACAATTCTCCAGTAACAAGCTATCTTTGGCAGTGTGGATCTGTCCCTGTTTTGGGAGCTTGCTCTTACTCAGCAGTTTGGATATGGAGAGGACTCGTGTCTCATCACTATGTTTTCATTTGAAGACACTGCAGTGGAGGATATGGTCCACATTTCTTTTTTAAATAGTCTAATACTCCTTCATAAATGCCTAAATGGGATATGAAAAATTAAGAGGAGCTTTATGAGTAGCCAGAAGTTTAATGTAAGTTATGTAACATCATCTGAAAAGAAATTTGAAGCTATTTTGCTTCTTCAATTTTTCCCTTCAAACATTTGTTACTTAACAAATATAATATACAATGTAAATGTTAGGTGCTGGGGATGATTCAAAAATGAATGCAACAAAATCTTCATGTGAACAGACTGCAGGGGGTCTACCAGAGTAGATGGCATGGATGACAAGGATGTTCCTTCTAAGTGGGTCCTTGGACAATTTATTTATTTTGAGTGAAACTGTCACCAAAAGCTCAACTGTGTAAACCTATCCTTTATAAGCATCAAACATAGATGGAATCTCTATACTTGGGAACTTCTAACAAGAGTTCTCTTCTGGGTTGGATTGGCTCTTTGTCTCTATCTACAGGATTTAATGTGTCCATTGAAGAGTGATGCAATGATCTGGGTTGCTTTGCATTGATATGACCAATTGCTTAACAACCAATTAAGTTGTAGAAAATATGACATCCTTATGAAGATGTGTCCCTACATTCTAATTTAATGTTTAGCTCAGTTTCATTGAAGAGAAAATTTTCTCTACTACTATATGATTCAATTTATTTATTTTAATTTTACTTCATGAACACTAAGACAGCTTAAGACTTTGTAATATGATGATGATTTAAAATTCAGTTACACTATTCACAGGGTATATGCACAGGTATTTTCTAAATATATTGAAAGAATTGCAGTTTTCATTAGGTTCAATATATTCAGAAAAGCACAGAATTAGACATTGGAAGAAATCTTTTAACTCCAGTATGAATTCTTTGTTTGTAAGTAAGGAGAGGGTCTTAAAAGCAAAATGGCATGTCCAAGATAGAGGCAGACCTGGAATATGAACTTCAGACTTTGAATTTACTTCAAAATAAGTGTCTTAAATTAATTATTGTACATGTAATGGGTGGCTACTTTTGATTTATCTGAGATGTTTTCTCCTATTTGTTAACAGATTTGAATCAGTATGTCCTATGAATGAACCTGGTGGCACTGTGGTTAGAGAGGAAAGCAGTTAACTGGCAGATTGGTGGTTCAAATAGACCAACTGCTTCTAAGGACAATAAGTCAATATGCTTCCTTTAAGATTTGGAAACCCTATGGTGCAGGGAGCTCTGGTAGCATAGTGGCTAAGACACTTGCCTGCTAACCAGACGGCTGGCGGTTCAAACCCACCAGCCACTCCTCGGAAGGAAGGTTGGGCAATCCTACTTCCGTAGTGATACTGCCTCGGAAACCCAAGGAGGGGTCGCTATGAGTCGGGGCCGACTCGATGGCACATAACAACAGCAACAACAACAATGGTGCAGTTCTACTCTGTCTTATAGGGTTCCTATGAGTCAGAATTGACTGCATGGTAGTGGGTTGGTATATATCATCTCTATTTAGAAGTCTCAGAAGAGCAGCTGGTGGGTTCGGACTGCTGACTTCTTGGTCAGCAGCCAAGTGCCTTAACCACTGCACCACAAGAATTCTTTGAGATGTTATATAGGAAGTTGAAGTTGAATATACTATTATTCTAGTAAGGCACTCCACCAAGGGAATAGGGCTGAAGTATAGGTATAGGTATAAGTATAAGTATAGGTAAGAGATCATTATATATATTTGCTTCATATATATGTGTGTGTGTACATACATACATTAATATTCATAAAACCTGAGGAAGACATAGGGAAATTATGGAAGTGTCCTGCTATACAAGCAGACTACTTTAGCATAGCTGCTGAACCAGAAATTATTTGCAAGACCAAAAAAAAAAAAAAAGCAGCACTAATTGTTAAAAGAAATGTCTTGAACACACAAATGAAAATTTTCAATAAGAAAGTTGGTGCTTCGTATATACCTGGAAAGTTTTAAGAGTCATCAATCATATCTTTCTCAGATGATATGGGGCATGTGTTGTCTGGAGACAAACAATGGAATCTCTATCTCATTCCTTGGCTTTCTCCCTACTTTCTAAATTCCTCAGTCGACTTCCTGAGGAATTTAGGAAGGGGCATCTTCAAGGGACTTGGAATAAATGAGGTCTTCTAGAAAGACTTCATGGTTATATATTGATGATGGACAGTGAGTGTCCAAGGAACTTTGTAAGAATTCATCACTATCTATTATTTAGGTTATTACAGCAACAACCTAACTGGTCTTTCTCTTAGCTTCATTCTTACTAAAGTGTACTCTCTTGTTAGCAGAGGGATGGACCAAGCTCTTCTCTACTATACCTAAATCAATATAACAAATCTTAACTTTGCTAAATGGTAAAAACTATTCTGGCACCTACACTTGGCTTTGGCATGGCTGGATTTTACTAGTATTTTGATGATAAATGAAGGGAGGTTATATTTCAGCATTACATAGCAAATTAGCTTTCCATGTTCTTACAGAATCCTTTAGGCTTAATCCCTGGCTATCACTTGTGTAGAGTCTTGGACTTTCACTATGTGGTTAACTGCATTTCTGTGGCCTTAAGAATTATGTGTGTAAAGAATTTTACAGGAGGAAAGAATTTACAGGAGGAGGGTTGCAGGAAGCAAAAGGAAGGAGGAGTCTGGAAATGAAAGAATATCAATTTGAGACATCTTTGGAAAGCTTAAGAAGAATCCATATAGGACATTAATCTGAAGTTCCTGGCAGTTGATGGCAGTGACTGTAGGTAGAGGGATTACTCTATCTAAAGTAAGTTTCCCTCCTCTCACACATAGTCATATGCTGTTGAATTGAATGAGAAAAATGCCTTTCTATGCAGGTTATCACTAGCTTTAGAACAATTACCTGAATTTCCAGGTAAAAACTACTAAGCTTCATCAAGATAGACCTATTCATAATCAGCTCTGAGAATCTGTGAAAAGAAGTTTGAGAATCCACACTCTGTCATGTTCATCCTTGGTACTAGTAGTCATATAATTGTGGACAAAGAGATGATGATATAACAGTAGGCTCTGACCAAACCTTGCCTAGAGATAGTTAGAAATCTTCGTAGTAGGACAACAGTATATGATATCATTCACATTGGCTACACTACCAAATTCATCTACTTTTCTCCTTTTCTGTCATCACTCCAGCTCAACCATTATCTCTCTTTCCAGGATTCTTCTAGCAAAATCTTAACTAATTGTCCCATGTCTAATCAAGTCTCTCCTTTTGCTCATTGCTCCTTTAGGAAAATAGAGTGGTCTTTGAAAAGGGAAGTCTAATGTATTGCTGAGCCCCTAATAAAATTCTTTAAAGATTAACAATTGAAAATAGAATAAAGTCAATACTCTTATCTTTAAGACATTTTCAAACTTATTTCTTTTTATTGCCCCTCCTCCAGTCCCTTCTTCCTAAATAGCACCTCATTCTCTACTTCCATAGTGATACCACCTTGGAGATCCAAGGAGGGGTCGCTCTGAGTTGGGTTGACCTGATGGCAGTGACTGTAGGTAGAGGGATTACTCTATCTAAAGTAAATTTCCCTCCTCTCACACAATTTTTTTCTTCACACAGAACCCTACTCACCCTACTCAAAACATTTTTCTTCACATAGAATTCCTACGTGCTTCATAATCTTTCTTGATATTTAGCATTTACTTGTGAGCTTTCCTGTCTGCTTTTTTCTTCCACCAGATTGCATTTGCATCCTCTGTAAGCTCAGTGAGGGTAGGGACAATGATTTTTTCTTCATCACTATACTTCAGTGTCTAGTACTGTCTTCAGCACAAATAGGCATAAACACTAGCTCAATTAGTGAAAGAATAAATGAAATATTTTCAAAAAAGGGTTTCATAGTTTTATATTATACCTTAGAAGACAGAAGTATGTGTTGTCAATTCTCTTGAATAGTGATTCTCAAACGTTAGTGTACATCATAATCACCTGGAGGGTTTGTTGAAACACAGAGTTGGGACTCATTCTCAGAGACTCTGATACACTAGGCATTGGTGTAGAATTTGCATTTTTAACAAGGTCTCAGGTAATGTTTATGCTGAGGATCACACTTGTGAATCATCATCCTCCCTTATCAGTCTTGATGCACATTCAGTTATGATGCAATGTATTCTCAATCCAAAATTTTTCATAGAGTAGTGAGAGACTATAAATGCCTTCTGTAATTGTATTGAGTGGTCTACAACTTCTGTTATCCTATGTTTTCCTCAAGTAGTTCTAGAATTTTATGGTTAAGTGAATATTCTGGAGAAGAACCATCTAGGAATTGTGAAATTTCTTTATAATGTTGCTTATGATGTAGCTTCTTGTTTTGTTAATATGGTATCTGTAAAACAAAACAGCAAAATCATCTTATTCCAGATGAGGGACAATTTTAAACCCAGAAATGTTATATCTATTGGGTTTACAACATTCAGGGTAGACAAATTAATGTAAATATAATAGCATGTAATATTTCTGAGGTGCTTTATTCAACAAACAAAAAGCTTAGGAGGGCCAGATAGTAATTTATAAAATAGAAATTTTTCTTCTAAAGTGTTTTAAATTATATTTAGTTGAGAAGTGACAGAAGATCATAAATAGCTGTCTTAGTTATCTGGTACTCCTATAACAAAAATACCACAAGTGGATGGCGTTAACAAACAGAAATTTATTCTGCAGTGAGGAGACTAGAAGTCTGAGTTTAGGGTGCCAGCTCTGTGAGTAACTTAGTTCTCTCTGTCAGCTCTGGGAGAAGATTCTTGTCTCCTTGCACTGTCTGTGGGCCTGGCCTCCCTTGGAGATCTATATGTATCTTGGCATCATTCTCCCCCTATGGTCTAGGAGTCAGCATTGCAGAGACCCTGAGACCAAAGGATGCACTCTGCTCCTGGCTCTTCTTTCTTGATTGTAGAAGGTACCCTCTTTCAGCTTGATTCTCTCTCCTTTTATCTCTTGTAAGATAAAAGGTGATGAAGGCCATACCCCAGAAAAACCCCCTTTTCATTTGATGAGGGCTATGACCTGAGTAAAGTTGTTGCAACTCACACAAATCCTCTTACATTTGATTGGCTGATAACATCAAATTCCATCATGGGTATGATTACATCATTATATAACTGCCAAATCACATTGTTATTACTTAAATGCCAAATCACATCATTATTACATTACTGCCAAATTACATCATCACATAATGCCAAACCATTGGGAATCAAGGCTCAGCCAAGTTGATACATACTTTTTGGGGGCATGTTTCATTCCGTGATGGCTACTTAGGACCAAAAATAAATAAAGTAGGAAGTTGCTCTTCTTTTTTACCAAGATACCATGAAATCATTAGTAGTCAAGGTGAATCCCAACTTACGTTTATTGAGGTCCTAACCAAGCTCACCTGACTCAATTCATCATATTTATTACAATTTGAATTTGCTTTTGAAAGACAAATGATTCTCTAGTTCAGTGGATCTCAAAGGTCAACAGCGTTAGAATCACCTGAGGGTTTATTTAACCACTTCCTGCTGGGCCCCACCTCAGAATTTCTGGTTTTGTAAATCTGGGGTGAGCTCCAAAAACCAGATTTCTAACACTTATCCAGGTGATGCTGATGCTTCTGGGGAATTTTGAGAACCTCCTTCTTGTTGCTATTTGGATAATTTCAATGGATCAGAGGAGAGACTCTGCAAGATAGGAAGATCCTCTTTATCTATGGCTAATGAGGGAAAGTCATTTATCTGTGTGGACATGAAAAAATTTGTTATCCTAAATAGCAACAGAGTTATTTGATCTCATTCTTCCATAAACAAAGCTAAATAAAACAAAACAAACTCAAAAAACAAAAAAAACATCTCTTCTATCCCAGTGTCTGCTGAGTGCAGATCTGGGTTCTTGAAGATGGGCCTCAATCAGTACATGCACTTGGCATCTCATTTATCCATGAGACACGTTTTTCTGCCTCACTGGCTTCTTCTTGTATTGTGGCAAAATGGTGATTACTCTAATCTCATTACCTTCATTGCTTATAGAATTCAAAAGTATTTCCCTGTTTATAATATATGTTGTTTTTTTTTTTTTAATACTTTGAAAAGTATACATTGACATAAACAATTCACGATGAGAATTTTGGAGTGGAAATTTATTGGGGCAAGTAGATCACTTCAGTGTAATTTTGGTCCACAATTCATTGGTAAATTTGTCTTAGAAGTAAGAAGATTGATTCATCTAAGTGTATTGAAGTAAAGTGTAAACTTATCTTAGGACAAAGGTCAAATAGAACAGCTTATTTCAATTAAGTAGGAAAGAACAAAATTAAATAAGAAAACAACAAAAATGAAAATTGTCAACCCTTAATTGGTGTCAAAAGCTTTTTAAACTCTAAACCTGCCTATAGTTTTACTTTGTTGTGGTACTCAGCAACTTAAGTGCTGCTTTAATTACTTTAATTATTAGTGGCCTAGATCTCAGGTACTCCTTTCCAAAGTAAAATGTTCCCTGTAGGTGTCTTAAAATTCCCTCCTGCTAATTCTCACCTTGACATTATTTAGTGTAAACCACACTTAGTGAACTTTTAGTATAAATGGGTGTCATTTTTCTCCACAGGTGGTAGGTAGGATGGATAGGTGGATAGGCAGCTGTCTTTCTTTACAAGGAGGAATTGAGGAAACATGTCAGGTGGGAGAATATGCATGCTTAGATCCTATGTTAAACTTTATTCTTGTGTAGCTTGTATTGATTCAGGTATCTTTATGAACACTCTGCTTTTATATGGTTTGATTTCTCATGAGTTTATTATTATTATATTTTTAAAGATTATATATATGTATATGGTGCAAAATTTTGTGTGCCCAGTTGTTTGGTACAACCCCAGCATAGATTACCCTAACATAGATTCTGTAGTGAGTAATTACATGTGAATAAATCAGTTGAAGGCTTTAAGAGAGAGAAGTGTTTTCCACAGGGTGTATTCTGCCTCTAGATGATAAATAGACCTTTTTTCTAGAACTCTTTTCACTTCACTTTTCCCCTCACTTGGCCTAAGGATTTTGGACTCTAGCCTGTGGCCTAACCTATTGATTTGGGACTTGCCATCTCCCACAATCACGTGAACCAATTCATTAAAATCAATCTGATCTATGTATTATCTATCTATCCATCTATCTATCTATCTATCTATCTCATTCATTCTGTTTCTCTAGAGAATCTTTTCTAAGACTATCTGAAAACCAAACCCACTGCCATCGAGTTCATTCCAACTCATAGTGACCGCCATTGGATTTCCAAGGTGGTAAATCTTCATGGAAGTAGATTGTATCATCTTCCTGGAGCAGCTAGTGGGTTTTAACTGTCAGCCTTCTTGTTAGCAGTCAAATGTCTTAGGTGCTACGCCAGTTATATCCATATATTATTTTCACCCCCTGGATTTATAGCCTTACCTCTATTCCTTTGATAACCAGCCACAGTGATTGTGATTTGCTCGAGTTTTATAGATTTTTTTTTCCCATTTAACAATTTGTAATCTTTCCGAGTTCTGATATAGTTATAATTCTTAAAGAATCTACAATAACGTGTTTCCCTGAGGTTAAAAAATTTATTTGGAGATTGGTTAATTAATGACAGTAGGAAAAGTTTGGTGCTCGCGGGAAAGAAAAGGATGATTGGAAATTCTGTTTTAGCTTTTCTTTTCCTATTAAAGAACTGTCTTTAGTGCTATGTGTGTCATTTTGGTGCTCTGTTGTTGATGGTGGTGGTAAGTACTATCGACCCTGTGTACAACAGAATGAAACACTGCTTGGCCCTGCTTTATCCTCACAATCGTTGCTATACTGAGCCCATTGTTGCAGGCCCTATGTCAATCAGTCTCACCAGGGTCTTCTTTTTAGCAGACCCTCTACTTTACCAAGCATGATGTATCTCCAGGTACTAGTCCCTCCTGAAAACATGCACAAAGTACATGAGTTGATGACTCACCATCTTCCATTCTTGCTTTGAGGAAAGATTACTAGCTGTACTTCTTCCAGGACAGGTCAGATGTTTTCATTCTCCTGGAAGTCCATGTTTTTGTTATGTGCCATCGAGTCAGACCCGAGTCATCGTGACCCCTCCATGGGTTTCTGAGGTGGTATCACTACAGAAGTAGATCACCCAACCTTCCTTCCAAGAAGTGGCTAGTGAGTTTGAACTGCCAGCCTTCTGGTTAGCAGTCAAGTGCCTTAGGCACTATGCTACCAGAGCACCAATGGTATATTCCCTTTTCTTTACCAACACCATAATTCAAAGGCACCAATTCTTCTTTGATCTTCCTTATTCATTGCCCAGCTTTTGCATGCATACGAGGCAATGGAAAATACCATGTCTTGGGTGAGGTGCACAGTGGTCTTCAAAGTGATATCTTTGCTTTTTAACACTTCAAAGAGATCTTTTGCAGCAGATATACCCAATGTTGCATATTGGTGCTCTCCATATGCTTAAAATATAGTTTGTGAAGTTGAATCGATTCCACTTCAATTCATAATTTCACATACAGAAATAATGGTGAAAATAGTGAAATTATTTGTAGCACATTGCTAACTGAAAATCTAATCATATTATTATAAGACTACCTCATGTATTTTGTAGCTAGCTTTTCAATAAATTTGACAAAGTCAATCAGTAAAAGGACATATTACGTTGATGGTTACAAACACAGCCTATAGAGATCATGTCTAGCTATACGATGTGATGATTGTAATATTGGCTAAGAAGGACGCAGGTTTGGGATACTGTTTATATTGATCAAATTATAGCAATCTGTTCATTGTAAGTCATTGACTAACTTCTTCTGGACAGGTATTTTTCTGAAGTTTTCAACCACATTTCTCCTTACTGACTTATTTAATGAGATCCTGACTCTATTCCCTCCATTTTTTCCCCATTTCCTCTTAGCAATGATTGGGTGAAAGATGTAACTGCAGCTAGAGCTGAAGTTGAATTTAAGACTAGATTCAGTTCTAAGCTACATTGTCTATTTACACGTGCTTCTGTTAGGAAAAAAACAAAAACATTAAAGGCATACTTTTTCAGAAATATTAGCAATATCAACCAAGAAAAAAATACTGAAATATGACTGACTGTTCTCTTGTCTACAAACAAACAACTTGGTGGTCAATGATTATCCTCACTGTTGTTGTTGTTGTTAAGTGCTGTCGAGTTGTTTCCGACTCATAGCGACCCCATGCACAGCAGAACAAAACACCGCCTGATCCCGCGCCAGCCCCACAATCCCCGCTATACTTGATCCCATCATCGCAGCCACCGTATCAATCCATCTCCTTGAAGACCTCCCCCTCTTTTGTTGACCCTCCACCCTACCAAGCATGACATCCTTCTCCAGGGAATTGTCCCTTCTTACAAAATGACCAAAATAGGTGAGACAAAGTCTGGCCATTCTCGCTTCCAAGGAGCATTCTGGCTGCACTTCCTCCAGGACAGATCTGTTAGTTCTTTTAGCA
>NW_006922083.1:850794-856553 GCF_000298275.1 Orycteropus afer afer | reverse complement strand
GGGTAAAATAAACACTAGAGAATGCCTGGGATAAATTGCATTGGTTTTTGCAATCAAGAGAGAAAGTGATCTTCACTTGTAGCTCTAGAGAACTTTAAACCTAGCCCAGGAGACTTCCTTAAAAGTCCAGCTAAATATATTTGTATATAGAAGTTCATACAAAAGTAATTTTTTTTCCTTGAAGAAAGACTTCTTGCAGAAATTCACCTCATGACCTTGTCCAGAGTATTTGGCTTACCATTTTCTTGTTAGCTGGAGATAATCAAACAAATCGTTGAAAGGATCTATACTGCAGTAAAACTCAGACATGTCTACTTTGTCTATATAATTTTATCACATAAGATAATTATGGATTTTTAAGATTATTGTAATTACTATAATTATTGTTTTCTATGGTGATAAAACTGTTTATGGACTATTTGCTGGTCTAAGCGATCATTTTCAGAATCCATAGTAGTAAATAGGAAACTTAAGGAAGAGAGCTCATTCTGTATTCCAAGATATAGTAGGTTCTGGGCTTTGCTTCCTAACAAATCTTTCAGTGGGAAGTTGGAGCAGCTTGTCAATTAAATTGTTATATTTGCTCATAATTCCCTTTGTGCTATATGACATTTCCCTCATAGGATACCAGGGATCATTTCTTTCTTTTCTGTATATATTCTGTGTGTGTGTGTGTATGTGTGTGTGTATATATATATATATATATATAAATGCTTTTCTTTTTTTTCCCCCTTCTTGTTTTTTATTTCCACATCAAGGAAAAAACAGCTTATCTTTCTTTCTTTTTTTTTTTTTTTTTTTTTTTTAAATTAACCTATTTATTACAGGCTAGAGATATTCAGATACTTCCAATGGTGAAGCTTCTACTGGATTTTCAAGTCCTTCAGTCCTCTGATGGCAGACTTCCCTGTGACTGCATAGGTGGTATTGTAGGTCCAGGCATTACCAGCTACTATTTTCATGCAAGAACCACAGTGTCAGATTCCCACAGCTCATCTCTTCATTTTAGTTTTGCCACAGAAAGAGCAAGTGTACTTGTAATGTTGGCTGATTTCAATATTCTTCACCATTTTCCAGAGACAAGTACCATAACTCGTCCCATATTTTTTGAAGATCTCGGCCTTCTTGGTGCATTTACTATATTGACGTGAAGAGAGAAGTGTTGCTGTTGGTCCTAGCTAGGTGTCCTTGAATCAGCTCCAACTCATAACAACCCTATGTACAACAACAAACATGGCCCAGTCCTGCCTCAGACTCACAATCCTTGGTATATCCGAGCACATCATTGCAGCCACTGTGTCAATCCATTTCCTTGAGGGCCTTTTTTTGCTGACCCTCCACTTTACCAAGTATGATATCCTTCTCCAGGAAATTGTCCCTTCATCACAACATGACCAATGTAGGAGAGACAAAGTCTGGGCATTCTCACTTCCATGGAGTATTCCAACTGCACTCCTTCCAGCACAGTTTGTTTGTTCTTCTTCACCAACACCACAACTCAAATGCTTTAACTCTTCTTCAGTCTTCCTTATTCATTGTCCAGCTTCCACATCTATATAAGGTTATTGGAAATACCATGGCTTGTGTTCAAACAAACAAACAAACAAAAGATTGCCCAATCTTCCTTCTGAGGAGTGGATGGTGGGTTTGAACTGCCAGCCTTCTGGTTAGCAGTCAAATACCTCAGGCAGTATGCCTCCAGAGCTCCCGTGGCTTGAGTTATGTGTTCCTTAGTCTTCAAAGAGACATCTTTGCTCTTGAACACTTTAAAGAGTTCTTTTGCAGCAGATTTTCCCAATGCAGTTGTTGTCATTATGTGCCATCGAGTCGGACTCGACTCATAGTGGCCCCTCTTTGGGTTTCCGAGGCAGTATCACTAGGGAAGTAGATTGCCCCATCTTCCTTTCGAGGAGTGGCTGGGGGGTTTGAACCACCAGCCTTCTGGTTAGCAGTCAAGTCCCTTAGGCACTATGCTACCAGAGCTCCCATGCGATACAACTTCTGATTTCTTGACAGCTGCTTCCTTTGGTGTTGATTGTGAAAACAAGTAGTATAAAATATTTGACATCTTCGATCTTGTCTCTGTTTATTGTGAGGTTGCTTATTGGTCCAGTTGTGAGGACTTTTGCTTTATGTTGAGATGTAATCCGTACTGCAGACTGTAGACTTTAATCATCTTCCTCAGTATGTGCTTCAAGTGATTTTCACTTTCAGCAAGCAAGATTGTGTTGTCTGCACATCACAGGTTGTTAATGAGTCTTCCTCCAATCCTGATACTGTGTTCTTCCTCATATAGTCCAGCTTCTCAGATTAATTGTTCAGCATACAGACTAAATGGGAGCTCTGGTAGCGTAGTGCCTAAGGCATTGACTGCTAACCGAAGTCTGGCAGTTCAAATCCACCAGCTACTCCTCAGAAGGAAGGTTGGGCAACCTACTTCTGTAGTGATATCGCCTTGGAAACCCAAAGAGGGGGTCGCTATGAGTTGGGACTGACTTGACGGCACATAACAACAACAACAGCATACAGATTGAATAAATATGGTGAAAGTACACAACCCTGATGCCCTCCCTTCCAGATTTTAAACTATGCACTATCCTCTTATCTTGTTCTAATGACAGCTTCCTGGTCTATGTAGAGGTTCCTCATGAGCACAATTACGTGTTCTGGAATTCACATTCTTCTCAATGTTATCCATAATTTTTTATGATCCACACAGTCAAATGCTTTTGCATTGTCAATAAAACATCTTTCTGTTACTCTTTGCTTTCAGACAAACTCCATCTGACATCAGCAATGATATCCCATGTTCCACATCCTCTTCTGAATCCAGCTTGTATTTCTGGAAGTTCCCTGTCAATAGACTGCTGTAACTGTTTTGCAATTATCTTCTGCAAGATTTTACTTGAGTGTAATATTAAAATAGTGTTTTTGATAATTTCCACATTCTGTTGGATCACACTTCTTTGGAATGGGTAAAAATAGGAGTCTTTTCCAGTCATTTGGCCAGGTAGCTGTCTTCCAAATTTCTTGTTATAGATGGGTAAGTGTCTCCAGCATGACATCCATTTGTTGAAATATCTCAATGGGTATTCCATCAATTCCAGTGCCTTGTTTTTCTCCAATTCTTCAGGACAGCTTCTACTTCTTCCTTCAATACCGTTGGTTCTTGGTCATATGACACCTCCTGAAATAGAGTAGCATTGACCAATTATATTTTGTACAGTTACTCTGTCTATTCCTTTTATCATTTTTGATGCTTCCTGCATCATTCAATATTTTGCCCATGGAATCTTTCAGTATTGCAATTCGAGGCTTGATTTTTTTCCTTCAGTTCTTTCAGCTTGAGAAATGCAGAATATGTTCTACCCCTCTGGTTTTCTGACTCCAGGTTTTTGCACATTTCATTCTTATCACTGACTTTGTTTTCTCAAGCTGATCTTTGAAATCTTCTGTCCTACTCTTTAATCTTGTCATTTCTTCCATTTGCTTTAGCCACTCTCCATTTAAGAGCAAGTTTCAGAGTCTTTTCTGACATCCATTTTGGTCTTTTCTTCTTTTCCTGTCTTTTCAATGATCTTTTGCTTTCTTCATGAATAATGTTCTTCACGTCATCCCACTATTTGTCTTGTCTTCAGTCATTGGTGTTCAATGCATCAAATCTACTTCTCAGACGATCTCTAAATTCAGGATGGATATAATAAGGTCATATTTTGTTTCTTCTGGACTTGTTTTAATTGTCTTCAGCTTCAACTTGAACTTGCATATAAACACCTGATGATCTGTTCCACAGTCAGCTCTTGGCCTTGTTTTGGCTGAAGATATTGAACTTCTCTGTGACCTCTTTCCACAGATGTAGTCGATTTGATTCTTGTGTATTACATCTGTTGAGGTCCACTAGTATGGCCACTGTTATTTTGTTGAAAAAGGTATTTGCAATGAATAAGTTATTGGTCTTACAAAATTCTATCATGTGATCTCCAGTGTCATTTCTATCACTAAGCTCATATTTTCCAACTACGGTTTCCACATTTCATATTCCAATCACCAGTAATAATCAATGCATCTTGATTGCATGTTTTAGATTGTGGAAGTTGGTAAAAACCTTCAATTTCTTCATCTTTGGCTTTAGTAGTTGGTGCATAAATTTTAATAATAGTTGTATTAACTGGTCTGCCTTCTAAGAGTATGGATATTATCTTATCACTGACAGCATTGAACTTCAGGATTTATCTTAAAACATTCTTTGTGACAATGACTGTGACATTATTCTTCTTCAATTTATCATTCAGTCCATTTCAGCTCATCAATGCCTAGAAAATTGATCTTTAGGCATTCCATTTCATCTTTGACAACTTCCAATTTTCCTAGATTTATACTTCATACACCCCATGTTATGATTATTAATGCGTGTTTGCAGCTGTTCCTTCCTATTTTGAGTCATGCTCCATCAGCAAATGGAGGTCCTGAAAGCTTCACTCCATCCCCATCATTAAAGTTAACTCTACTTTGAGGAAGCAGCTCTTCCCCAGTCATATTTTGATTGCGTTCTGACCTGAGGGGCTCATATTATGGCATTATATCTGACAATGTTTCAGTGCTATTCATCAAGTTTTTCATAATATATCAAACAGTGTTTCACTACTATTCCTAAGTTTTTTACTGGCCAATTCTTTGAGGAGTGGATGGTCCCATCCTTTTTCTGAGTCTGTCCTAGTCTGGATGCTCTGCTGAAACCTGTCCACCAAGGGTGACCCTGTTGATATTTGAAATACAGTGCAATAGCCTCCAGCCTCACAGCAACACCCAAATCACCACAGTATGGCAAACTGACAGATGAATGGTTGTATCTTAATTTGTTGTTACTGTTAGGTGCCATTGAGTTGGTTCTGACTCATACTGACCTTATGTACAATGGAATGAAATACTGCCCACTCCTGTGCCAGCCTCACAATTCTTGCTATATGTGAACCCATTGTTGCACCCACTGTGTCAATCCATCTTATGAGGGCCTTCTCCTCTTTCATTGACCCTCCACTATACCAATCATGATATCCTTCTCCAGGGAATTGTCCTTTGTGATAATATGACCAAAGTAAGTGAGACGAAGACTGGTCATTCTAGCTTCCAAGGAGTTTTCCGGCTGCATTTCTTCTGGGAAATATTTCTTAGTTTTGCTTGCTTATTGTTTTTGTTAGGTGCTGTTGAGTTGTTTCTGACTCACAGTGACCCCATGAACAGCAGAATGAAACACCACCCAATCCTGCGCCAGCTCCATGATCCTTGCTATACTTAAGCCAATTGTCACAGCCACCGTGTCAATCCATCTCGTTGAAGGCCTTCCCATCTTATGTTGACCCTCCACCTTACCAAGCATGACATCCTTCTCCAGGGAATGGTCTCTTCTGACAACATGACCAAAGTAGGTGAGACAAAGTCTGGCCATCCTCACTTCCAAGAAGCATGTCACTGCACTTCCTCCAGAAGAGATCTGTTAGCTCTCTTAGCAGTCCACAGTGCTTGCAGCTTTCTTCACCAGCACCACAACTCAAAAGCATCAACTCTTCTTCAGTCTTCCTTTTTCATTGTCCAGCTCTCACATGCATACCAGACAAATGAAAATATCATGGCTTGTATCGGGCACACCTTAGTCCTCAAGGAGACATCCTTGCTCCTCAGAACTTGAAAGAGTTCCTTTGTGGCTGCCCTGCCCAGTGCTACACGTCATCTAATGTCCTGACTGCTGCTTCTGTTGGTGT
>NW_006922083.1:849725-850579 GCF_000298275.1 Orycteropus afer afer | reverse complement strand
GTTGTTAATGATTCTTCCTCCAATCCTGATGCCATGTTTTTCTTCATATAGTCCAGCTTCTCGGATTATTTGTTCAGCATATAGATTGAATAAGTATGGGGAAAGGATAAAACCATGACACACACCCTTCTTTATTTTAAAACATGTACTATCCCCTTATTCTGTTTGAACGACAGCCTCCTGGTCAATCTACAGGTTCCCCATGAGTATAATCAAGTGTTCGGGAATTCCTATTATTCGCAATGTTATCCATAATTTGTCATGATCCACACAAACAAATACCTTTGCATAGTCAATAAAGCACAGGTAAACATCTTTCTGGTATTCTTTGTCTTGAGCCAAGATCCATCTGACAGCAGCTATGATATGCCTTATTCCACAACCTCTTCTGAATCCAGTTTGCATCTCTGGAAGTTATCTGTCAATATACTGCTGCAACCGTTTTTGAATTATCTTCAGTAAGATCTTACCTGCATGTGATATTAATGATATTGTTCAGTAATTTCCATATTCTGTAGGAACACCTATCTTTGGAATGTGTACAAATATGGATCTCTTCCAGTCAGTTGGCCAGGTAGATGTCTTCCAAATCTCTTGGCATAACCGAGTGAGTGCCTTCAGTGGAACATCCATTTGTTGAAATATCTCAATAGGTATTCCTTCAATTCCTGGAGCCTTGTTCTTCACCAATTCCTTCATTGCAGTTTTGACTTCCTCCTTCAATACCATTGGTTCTACATCATATGGCACCTTCTGAAATTGATCAAGATTGACCAGTTCTTTTTGGTACCATGACTCTGTGTATTCCTTCCATCTTCTTTTGATGTTTCCTGCATCATTCAATATTTTGCCCA
>NW_006922083.1:835500-836043 GCF_000298275.1 Orycteropus afer afer | reverse complement strand
TTGATTTCTAATTTGATAGCATTATGATCTGAGAAGATGCTTTGCAGTATTTCGATGTTTTCAAATTTATTAAGGCTTGCTTTATGACCTAACATATGGTCTATCATGGAAAATGTTCCATATGCACTGGAGAAGAATGCATATTGTGCTGCTCTTGGGTGAAGTGCTCTATAGATGTCTATTAGGCCAAGTTGGTGGATTGTATTGTTTAGCTCTTCTGCATCTTTGTTGAGTTTCTTTCCAATTGTTCCATTTCAAAGAAAGTGGTGTATTGAAGTCTCCCACTATGACTGTGGAGTCATCTATTTGGCTTTTCAACTCTTATAAAGTCTGATATGTATTTTGGGGCTCTTTCATTGGGTCAATAGATATTTATTATGGTTATAGCTTCATGTTCAATTGATCCTTTAATCATTATATAATGTCCTTTCTTGTCTCATATGGTGGTTTTTTGTCTTAAAGTCAATTTGATCAGAAATTAATATTGCAACTCCTGCTCTCTTACAGTTGCCATTTGCTTGATATATCTTTTTCCAACCTTTG
>NW_006922083.1:824298-833196 GCF_000298275.1 Orycteropus afer afer | reverse complement strand
GCATTGTTGTATTTTGATCTCTGTTAACTGTTTGTGAAGAGCAGCCAAGGGTGATTCAGGCTTTGCTTGGTGGTTTTTTATCATTGGTCCATTGGTGGAGAAGGAGTTAATGGCTCTCGTTCAGTAAGTGAAGTTGCAGGAGGTGTGGGTGTTGTTGTGTCTTATAGGGACTGTTGTTGTTTCCCACTCAGTTAGACATAAATTCCAATTGAATAACCATTGAAAAAACAAAAAAACACATGGACAAAAAACACACCATGTAATCACACAGGAACAGTAACCAAAAAAAAAAAAAAAGAAAAAAGGGAAGAAGAAGAAGTAGAAACAAGAAAACCTGTAATATCTTGGAATAGGGCATTAAGAGAATAAAAGTAGAGAAGGAGAATAATGAAGGAAAAATAAATGGGAAAAATGCAAAAATAAAAACAAAGAATGGGGTTAATTATGAGAAAAAAGGGAAGAAAAAAAAAAAACTTAAATTAAAAAAAAAATAAAATTTCAACCAGGGATAGGGAAAAGAAAAAATGCTGAAACTAGGACTTGGGAGGGGAAGATTAAGAATAATAGTAAAAAGGACAAAAGTAATAATAATAGTTGTTTTAAAACAGACAAATATAAGCAAACTAAACGCCAAAAAAATGAAGCAAAAAATAAAAAAAATAAAAAATAAAAAAAAAATCGGTGGAGGACAGGGCAGGGCACGCAGGCTCTGTCTGAGCACACAGACTGTGATGGAGTTCCTGTGTGCCCAGAAGGTAGGTGGCAGTGGGGGATGGCTGCATCTCCATTCACCAAATAGGTGTGGGGTATAAGAGTAACAAGAGGAATGTGGTACCTTTTCAGTCTTGCAGGTCCAGAGTGTCCTTGGGGTTGCTGGGAAGCAGAATGAGTTCTTAAGTCCCAGGAATCTGCGAGAGCACTGTCTCTTTAAATATCCAAAATAGTCAAGCCACTTTTAAACCTTCAAAATGGTGGCATCCTCTGGACTGGCAAAAGTCCACAGCCCAGCCTACCTTTCTCTTCACCTTCTCCGTTTATTCCCCAGCCACCGTGCACAGTCCTCCCTGGCTAGCAGGGTGATTTTTAGGTTAATTCTTAGGTCCTACCACCACTCAGGAATCTCCAAGCTGTCTGTGCCGTCAGGATCAGTCAGGATCGCTGCCAGACTGCAGCTCCATGTGTCTCTTTTTTTGGTATTTTCACACAAATTCTTCTGCTAGTTGGGGTTTAGTCTACTTCTATATCCTTCCCTTCAAGGCTCAGGGGTCCAAGATTATGTTCTGTGTCTTTGTTAATTGGTTTCCCTTTTCTTTGTTGAAGACTGTCTGTGCAGTCTTACTGCCTAGTCTGCCATCTTTCCGGAACTCCCATAGAATCTTTCAATATTCCAACTCAAGGCTTAAATTTTTTCAATTCTTTCAGCTTGAGAAATGCTGAGCGTGTTCTTCCCTTTTGGTTTTTCACTCCAGGTCTTTGCACATTTTGTTATAGTAACTGGCTTTGTCATCTCGAGCTGCTCTTTGAAATCTCAGTTCAGCTCTTTGATCTTGTCATGTATTCCATTTGCTTTAGTTACTCTCCACCCCAGGGCAAGTTTCAGAGTCTCTTCTGTCATCCATTTTGGTATACTCTTGTCTTTTTAGTGACTTCTTTGCCTTCTTCATGGATGATGTTCTTGATGTTGTCTCACAATTCTTCTGGTTTTTGGTCATTGGTGTTCAATGCATCAAATCTGTTCTTTAGATGGTCCCTAAATTCAGGAGGGATATATTCAAGATCATATTTTGGCTCTGATAGACTTGTTTTAATTTTCTTTAACTTCAAGTTGAACTTGCATATGAGCAGTTGATGATCTGTTCCACAATCAGCTCCTGGCCTGATTTTGGATGAAGATATTGAGCTTTTTGCCTCTTGCCACAGATGTAGTCAATCTGATTCCTGTGTACTCCATTTCATGAAGTCCCCATGTACAGCCACCATTTGTGTTATTGAAAAATGGTATTTGCAATGAATAAGTCATTGGTCTTGCAATATTCTATCATTATTCCAGCATTATTTCTGTCACCACGGCCACATTTTCCAACTACCAGTGATTGTTCTTTGTTTCCAACTTTTGCATTCCAGTCACCAGTTAACACATTCTGATTGAATGTTTTGTTAATTTCAGACTGCAGAAGTTGATAAAAATCTTCAATTTCCTCATCTTTGGCTTTGGTAGTTGGTGCATAAATTTTAATAATAGTTGTAGTAACGGGTCTTCCTTGTAGGCATATGGATATTATCCTATCACTGATAGCATTGTATTTCAGGACAGATCTTGAAACATCCTTTGTGATGATGAATGCCATGCCATTCCTCTTCAAACTGTCATTCCCAGCATAGTAGATCATATGGTTGTCTGATTCAAAATGGCCATAACCAGTCAATTTCAGCTCACTAATATCTAGGATATCAATCGTTATGTGTTCCATTTCATTTTTGACAGCTTCCAATTTTCCTAGATTCATACTTCGTACATTCCATTTTCTGATTATTAATGGGTGTTTGCTGCTGTTTCTCTTTAATTTGAGTGGTGTCACATCAGTAAATGGAAGTCTCAAAAGCTTTATCTTATCCATATGATTAAGGCTTCTTTTAATCTGATGATGCAGCTCTTTCCCAGTCCTGTTTTGATAGCCTTCTAACCTAAGTGACTCATCCTTCTTCTCTGTATTGACAGTGTTTCCAGACTATTCATAAAGTTGTACAGTAATGTATCATAAAGTTTTCTCTGCTATTCATAATGTTTTCTCTGAGTTCTTTGAGAAGTGGATGGCCTCTTCCTTGTTCCTAGTCTGTCTCAGTCTGTAAGCTGGGCTGATATCTGTGCACCATGTGTACCCCTCTGGGCTTGAAACAACAATAGCACAACCTCAAGACTCACAGCAACATGTCACCACAGTAAGACAAACCTACAGATAAGTTTGTCTCCCTTATGTGTTGGAAACCTCTCCAACCTGGAAGCTCATGGTCTTTGCCGTATTTGTCTACATCACAACTCAAAGCTACAACTCTTTTTTGGTCATCCTGATTCATTGTTCAGGTTACACATGCATGTGAGGTAATTGAAAATATGATGGCTTTGGATAGGCACACTTTAGTCTTCAAAGAGACATCTTTGCTCTTCAGTACTTTAAAAAGGTCTTTTTCAGCAATTTGCCCAGTGCAATATGTGGACTGATTTCTTGACTGCTGCTTCTTTTTTGGTGTTGATTTGGACCCAAGTTATATGAAATCTCTGACAACTTCAATCTTTTTTCCTATTTATCATGATGCTGCATATTAGTCCGGTTGTGAGGATTTTCATTTTTTTTATGTTGAAGTGTAATCTATAACTGCCAACTGTAGTCTCTAATCTTCATCAGTAAGTTCTTCAAGTCATCTTCACTTTCACCAAGCAAGGTTGTGTCGTGTATGTATCACAGGTTGCTAATGAGTTTTCCTCCAGTCCTGATGCCATGCTTCTCTTTATACAGTCCAGCTTCTTGGATTATTTACTCAGCATACAGTTTGAATAAGTATGGTACAAGGATACAATCCTGATGCATTCTCTTCTTGATTTTAAACCATGCAGTGTTCCCTTGTTCTGTTTGGATGACAGCCTCCTGGTCTATGTAGAGGTTCCTCATGAGCACAATAAAGTGGTCTGGAATTCCTGTTCATCTCAATGTTATCCACAATTTGTTATGATCCACACAACTGAATGCTCTTTCATACTCAATAAAACACGAGCACATATCTTTCTGGTATTCTTTGCTTTCAGCCATTATCCACCTGACATCAGTAATGATATCCCTCATTCCACATCCTCTTCTGAATTCACTTTGCATTTCTGGAACTTCTCTGTCAATATACTGCTGCAACCATTTTTAAATTATCTTCAGTAAGATTTCACTTGTGTTTGATATTAATGATGTTGTTTGATAATATTGACATTCTGTGGGATCACCTTTCTTTGGAATAGGTACAAATATGGTTCTCTTCCTGTCAATTGGCCAGGTAGCTGTCTTCTAAATTTCTTTGGATAGATGAGTGAGTGCCTGTAGCATTGCATCTGTTTGTTGAAACATCTCAATTGATATTTCATCAATTCCTGGAGCCTTGTTTTATGCCAATTCCTTCAGTGCAGCTATTACTTCTTTGTCCAGTACCATTGGTTCTTGATCATATGTCACGTCCTGAAAAGGATGGACATCAACCTATTCTTTTTTGGTACAATGACTGTTTATTCCTTCCATCTTCTTCTTACGTTTCCTGCATCATTCAATATTTTGCCCATATAGTCTTTCAATACTACCATTCGAGGCTTGGATTTTTTTTCTCAGTTCTTTCAGCTTAAGAAATGCTGAACATGTTCTTTCTTTTGAGTTTTCTAACTCCAGGTCTTTACACATTTCATTATAATAATTGTCATTGTCTTCTCAAGTTGCTCTTTGAAATCTTCTGTTTAGCTATTTTATCTTGTCATCTCTTACATTTGCTTTAACTACTCTCCATTTAAGGGCAAGTTTCAGAGTCTCCTCTGATATCCATTTTGTTCTTTTCTTCCTTTCTTATCTTTTGAATGACTTTTTTTTTGTTTTGTTTTTTAATTCTTCATGGGTGATGTTCTTGAAATCATCTCAAAGTACCTCTGGTTTTTGGTCATTGGTTTCCAGTGCATCAAATCTATTCTTTAGGTGGTCTCTAAATGCAGAAGGAATATAATCAAGGTCATATTTTGGCTCTCATGCACTTGTTTTAATTGTCTTCAGATTCACCTTGAACTTTCATACAAGTAGTTGATGGTCTGTTCTAGAGTCAGCTCCTGGCCTTGCTTTGGCTGAAGATACTGAGCTTCTCTATTGCCTCTTTCCACAGAGATAGTCAATCTGATTCCTATGTGCTCCATCTGGTGAAGTCCACCTGTATAGCCATTTATGTTGTTCCAAAAAAGGTATTTGCAATGAATAAGTTGTTGCTCTTGCAAAATTCTACCATGGGATCTCCACTGTCATTTCTATCACCAAGGCCATAATTTGTATCTTAAGTACAATTAATATCTTAAGTACTAGCAGTAAAAATAAATAAATAAAGTAAGTAAACCATAACCAAACCAAACTCACTGCCATGGAGTCCATTCTGACTCATAGTGACCCCCATTGCGTTTTCAAGGTGATAAATCTTTACAGACGTAGGTTGCCCCATCTTCCTTCCTCAGAGTGGCTGGCGAGTTTGAACTGATGACCTTCTGGTTAGCAACCAAATGCCTTGTCCACTATGCTACCAGAGCTTCTGAAATAAATCAGTACCACTCATACTGAAAAAACCAAACTCACTGCCATCAAGTTGATTCCACCTCAGAGTGACCCCCTTTGGGTTTCTGAGGTGATAAATCTTTATGGAAGTAAATTGCCCAGTCTTCCTTCTGCTGAGTGGCTGCTGTATTTGAACTGTTAACCTTCTGGCTGGCAATCAAATGTCTTAGGCACTATGCCACCAGAGCTCCTTAGTACTACTAGTAAATTTATTTATTTAATGCTACTTCAAAAGAAGTATGAGGGTGAGGGATTTTGGAATGAGTAATGCTGGTTTCTGTGATCACTTGTCCTGCATTTTTTCAATACTGAGCATACTCTATATGGGTAACTGTGGGTTGGAGTTGACTCTACAGCAGTAGCTTTTTGGTTTAAATGTACTCTCTACCATCGTTGTTTGCCAGACTTATGTAAATGCTTTTTTAGATAAGTCCAGATTAAATTAAGTCTCATTCTTGTACCAGTCAAGTGATATATCTTTAGCATATTTTTGATAAATTTGCAAAATTGGAGATTTTGAAAGATCACAAAAATTAAGTAACATTATTACAACAATGCTACTATTATTATTATTTTATGAGGTCTTTTGGAACACTCAAGTAGAGCAAATTTGGTAAAGAAAGCCATCATATAAAGTTTAAGGAATTCCAGATGATAAATGGAAAGAAACATCTAAGAATCATAAAGAACATATGAAAATATGCTATTGTCAATTGTAACCTTAGGACAGAGCAAAGATAAAAACAAACTCTAGGAAAGCTATTATATTAAAAATAATTTCAAACTTAATTTGGCCCAAGAAAACTTTAAAGATCAAAAATTTATACATGAAATACCATCCTTATTGTTCATACAAAGAGCCTGAGTAATGCTTATAAAGTTTACATCATGCTTTTCTTTTGGAGGACAAAGAGCTCTGAGAATATGACCTCATGAATACCAATCACTAAATTTTGCAACCAGATTAAAGGAAACAGATGATGCTCTTACGATTTGAAGTTTGGATTCTGCCTCCCCCCATTTTTTTTTTTTTTTTGGTTTAAAATGCCTCTATTTACTCATCAGCCTCTAGACTAGCTTATAATCTCCCTTGGGGCAGTCACTGATCCATTTCACCTTTATGTGCCCTATTGCCTATAACCAGACAGACTATCATGTCTTGTACACACTCAATGTGGAATAATTCTGCACTGAATTGAAGCCATTGTACCTAATCTATTTATAGAAAACAGGAGTAAGTGATGACAATTTGTCAAAACCAAGTAGCTAGTAAAGGGTTTGATTTTATTCACTTATTTACATTTGATTAATAAATGCTTCCAAATACATGTGGTCATCATATGTAGAAAAATTTAAATTTAAAGTGACTAGCTGGATTTTAAGCATCAATCAGTATAAATCTTTTTTCTGACCACTCTTCTGCAAATGTGGAACAAATAAAGTCATATCATATAGTTTTCTATAATCTTAAAATCTAATTTATGATCTATGAATTTTCAGTAGATTGAAGAAAATCCCTGAAGAGAATTTAGCCAAAATCTTCCTGTCAGACTTTTTCCCTCTTCTGTACTTTATGCTACTTAGTTATACTGTAACAGAGTAAAACCCTGTTTGTTAAAATCATACACTTTTGATATTTTTTGTTATAGTAGCACTAAAGAACCAAAACACAATTTGGTACCAAGACAGTGGGGTGCTGCTCTAAAAGATACCTAAAATGTGGAAACAGGAGTGGAGTCTGTCTTTGGACCCAAGATTCCTGCACTGAAAGCATGGCATATAGATGGGCAGCAGCAGAGCCAAGAGACCAGCACAGAGACAGAGAAACAGGCTTGCTAGCCCATGGAGCAGAAAAACTATTTAATGCCTTTGGGCAGGAGGCTTACTGTGAGAGTGAGTTGTCTTTGGGTGTAATTGGTAGAAGAGACCAGCATGAGATGGAGAAGCAGGATTGTTGGCCCACTGGAGCAAGAAAGCTGAATGCCTTTGGGCAGGAAGATTCTTGGGAGAGTGGGTTGCCTTTGGGCACTTATTGCAGAAGCTGAGAGTCCAAGGAAATGGGAAGCAGAGCTGCCACAGACTCAAAAAGTAGGACCTGGCCTCTATGGGTGGAATCATCACAGTCTCCTAGGTTTCAGGGTCTGATATTCACCAACTTGGTTCTGGAGTGTATGGCTGCCATACATGAGTGATAATGGAAAGGAGCCATATCTGCTGTCCAAAAGTTAGGGAGCAGGGCTGTCATGACCAATGAGCAGAGGAATGGGATCTGCAACACAACTCAGATGGACGAGGAGACTTGGGCCACTAGAATCTGCACTAGGAGAACTGTAAAGGTGTCAAGTTGACAAGAGGTGTACATATGGTAGTTAAAGTTGTGTGTCAACTTGACTGGGCCATGGTTTTGAGTGCCTGGGCAGCTGGATGTTGTTCTTCCACATGATGGAATTGGTAATCAACTCTGTGAGCAGCTAAGTAGCTGCCTTCAAGGTATGACCTGCATCTAGTTTGTTAGGAGACGCTTGGGAAAAGTCTCTAGCTTTTAGGCATGCTTGAATCCTGTTTAGCTGTTTTCATCCACTGGCCTGCTGTGTTGTCTGGTGATTTTAGGATTGTTCCAGGACTTGAAACAGTGGCCTTCCATGTACCTGTTGATGTCAGGACTGTGATATTTTACCTGTTGATCTTGGCTTCATCTGCCTCAGCATCCAGCAGCTGCATGAGTCATAAAAAGCTGCCAGCCTAGTTAGCCTGGAACCAGAGGCAGAGCTTAAGTCCAAGGTTGACAAACTTTCACCTAGTCCCTAGAGCTATCACACTGAACTCAGACTTCTAGCCTATTAAACTCCTAACTATCTGTTAAAGCTTTCTACTGGTGGTATTCCTGTTAGAGGAGCACTGTAGGACCAAGACAGTTATTATTACTCATTTTACATTTACATATTTATATACATTTTTGATGTCAGGTTACCATAAGTTGGAATGACTTGATGGCAACTAGTTAGTGCATTGAAGGTTTGTCAATAGGAACCATGATTTATGCATCATTCTATTTTACGAAGCAACTATCAGATTCCTGTGTACATGGTAGGTCACTTATTTGGTGACTGAATAAGAAATACCCTTTGGAATAAACATTTATTAGAGGCAGCAGTGGAGAATACTTAGGAGTACAGAGTCTAGAATTAGACCACCTGTTTTGAATCCTGGTTTCACCAGATACTATGTGTACAACTTTGAGTTAATCATACAACCTTCTAAGCCAATCTCATGGACTTGTGAGGAGTAAAGGACATGATACAGTGGATCTCAGAGCAATGACAAATGCATAGTCAGTGCTCTGTGCATGTTACCTTTTGTTCCACATTTTCCACAATAAATTGTATATTCTGCCTAAAAAAAGTCACACTTATGAGATTTATTAAAATCTGGAATATCAATTTCATTCTAGATTTTCATGACTGCAATGAAAAACTTTTGCATGAGTACATTTTCTATTCACATCAATATTTCAGAAGAACATATATCATCATCCCTGGGTGTTCTTCTTTTTTTTTTTTTT
>NW_006922083.1:809241-816288 GCF_000298275.1 Orycteropus afer afer | reverse complement strand
AGTCCCTGGCTGGCAGGGTGATTTTTAGGTTAATTCTTAGGTCCTACCACCAGTCGCGTATCTCCGAGCCGCCTGTATTGTCAGGGTCACTCACTTCGCTGTCAGACCGCAGCTCCGTAGGTCTCCCTTTTTTTGGTACTTCCACACAAATTCTTCTGCTAGTTGGGGTTTAGTCCAACTCTGCATCCTTTCCTTCAAGGCTCAGGGGTCCAAGACTATCCTCTGTGTCTGTGCCAATTGGTCTCCCCCCTCCCTGTTGAAGAGGGTCTGTGCAATCCCCCCGCCCAGTCCGCCATTTGCCCCGCCTCCCCCTGGGTGTTCTTTTGATTCTCACCTACCTGATGTCACTTCTCATCTGGTATGGAGTTAGGTGGAGTTCCAATAAAATGAAAAGATTGTGTATTGGCTAGAGATTCTGATAATATTAAATAAATCACTGTCATTAATTGATAAATTGTCAAAATCATATCTACAACATATATACATAAATACCGGAGGAAATATTGTGGCACTCAAATAGTGCTATGGTTAGGGATCAGAGAATACCCAGATTCCACCCTATCAACCTCTTCTCCTTTTATAAAGTCTCAAACACAGGAACAAAGTGGTGTACAAATGAACGATGACATATGTGATAGCATGGGCTATTTTATGTGTAGCTGGACATAAGTCTGATGGTCCAAACTTAGTTCTCTGGACCTCAGACTCATGGCCCAGATAATCCGTTCTCACTATCTGAACCTTGAACTTGTCCCCCAACTAATAACCTCACATCACTGAGAACTCCCAAGGATCAAGTCAATATGTGAGAAGAAGAAAGAAGTGGACAAAGTGGCATGGCCTTGAAGGGCCTTGGCTTTGGTTTTGAATCTGTTCTGTGGAGGCCTGTGGGATTCTGCCCATTAGTAAATGCAGTACAACAGTGCTCTGGACCTGAACAAACAGATTAGCTATTCTTCTTCTCACAAAAATTGGGCAGAAGAATGGAGGATATGAGAACAGAAACATCTCTGTTTTGAGAAATAAGAAAGCACATTTTCCTTCCTCTTATAGGTCAAAGCATATGATCTCTTGAAATGATTCACTTTGTTTTTAGACATAGAGTGGTTCAGCACATGGATGTTTATATTATTATTGATATATAGTGACTAAAACAAATTTATATACATTAAAAATTTTAAAGAATTGGGATTTCCTTTTCATTTCTAATAACTTAATATCCGTAATATTGGTCTTACTCATTAGTACATTTTTTGTCTTTGAGAATAATTTCTACAATACTGAAATATTTTTTAACACAAAATACCCAAGTATCCTTACATTATTTGTAAATATTTTTCTGAATTTCTAAAATACATTTATAATTTCTAAGAAATGTGCATTTCTATCTTTAAGATATCCTGACAAAAATATCTCACATAATTTTGGTCATAGTCTATATATTTTGTTATTGTTTTAATAATCTACTTATTTTAAGGCACTAGCAAAACAATCCACCACAAGTCTTCCAGTTTGTCTGCCAGTTTATAGTGTGGTGGCTTGTGTGTTGCTGTGAGGCTGGAGGCTGTGCCACTGGTATTTCAAACACCAGCAGGGTCAGCCATGGTGGACATATTTCAGTGGAGCTTCCAGATTAAGACATACTTGGGAGAAGGAAGGGGCCATCCACTGCTCAAAGAATTGGCCAGTGAAAACCTTATGAATAGCAGTGAAACACTGTCTGACATATAACTGGAAAACTTTATGAATAGCCCTGAAAAGCATTGTCTGATATACTGCAGGAAGATGAACCCCTCAGGACTGAAGGCACTCAAAATTCAACTGGGGAAGAGATGCCCCATTAGAGTAGATCTGACCATAATGATATGGATAAAGTAGAGCTTTCAGGTCCTCTATTTGCTGGTGTGGCATGACTCAAAATGAGAAGAAACAGCTGCAAATATTCATTAATAACTGGAACATGTAATGTACAAAGTATGAATCTAGGAAAATTGGAAGCTGTCAGAAATGAAATGAAACACATAAAGATCCATATTCTAGGCATTAGTGGGCTGAAATTGACTGGTTTTGGCCATTTTGAATCAGGCAACCATATGATCTATTATACCAGGAATGACAATTTGAAGAGGAATGGTGTGGCATTCATCATCAGGAAGGATGTTTCAAGATCTGTCCTGAAGTACAGTGCTGTCAGTAATAGGATAATATACATATGCCAACAAGGAAGACCAGTAATACTACTATTATTCAAATTTATGTACCAACCACCAAAGCCAAAGATGAGGAAATTGAAGATTTTTATCTACCTATGCAGTCTGAAATTGACCCAAACTGCAATCAAGATGTGTTGATTACCACTGGTAATTGGAATGCAAAAGTTGGAAACAAAGAAGAATCACTGGTAGCTGGAAAATGTGGCCTTGGTGATAGAAATGATGCTGGAGAGCACATGATAGAATTTTGCAAGACCAAAGACTTATTCATTGCAAATACCTTTTTTCAATAACACAAATGGCAGTTATACATATGGACTTCGGCAGATGGAGTATACAGGAAGCAGATCAAATACATCTGTGGAGAGAGTTGATGGAGAAGCTTAATATCTTCAGCCAGTGCAAGGCCAGGAGCTGACTGTGGAACAGACCATCAACTACTCATATGCAAGTTCTAGTTGAAGCTGAAGAAACTTAGAATAAGTCCATGAGAGCCAAACTGTGACCTTGATTATATCCTTCCTAAACTCAGAAACCATCTAGAGAATAGATTTCACATATTCAACAGCAATGACTGGAAACAAGGGGAATTTTGGGATGACATCAGGAACATTATCCATGAAGAAAATAAAAGATAATTAAAAAGACAGGAAAGGAAGAAAAGACCAAAATGGATGTCAGAAGAGACTCTGAAACTTGCCCTTGAATGGAGAGTAGCTAAAGCAAATGTAAGAAATGACAAGATGAAGGAGTTGAACAGAATATTTCAAAGAGCAGCTCCAGAACACAAAGTCAATTATTATAATGGAATGTGCAAAGACCCACAGTTGGAAAAGAAAAAGGGAAGAACATATTTTGCATTTACAAGTTGAAAGAACTGAGGAAAAAATTCAATCCTCAAGTGGCAGTATTGAAAGGTTATATGGGCAAAATATTGAATGATGCAGGAAGCATCAAAATAAGATGGAAGGAATACACAGTCACTGTACCAAAAAGAATTGGTTGATGTCCAATCTTTTCAGGAGGTGGCATATGATCAAGAACCAATGGTATTGAAGGAAGAAGTCAAAGCTGCACTGAAGGAATTGGTGAAGAACAAGGCTCCAGGAATTGATAAACTACCCATTGAGATATTTCAACAAACAGATGCTGAGCTGAAGCCACTCACTTATCTATGCCACAAAATTTGGAAGACAGCTACCTGGCCAACTGACTGGAAAAGATCCATATTTGTACACATTCCCAAGAAAGGTGATCCCACAGAGTGCAAAAATTATCAAACAATATCATTAATATCATGCACAAGTAAAATCTTGCTGAAAATAATTAAAAAATGGTTGCAGCCATATATTGACAGAGATCTTCCAGAAATGTAAGCTGGATTCAGAAGAGGATGTGGAATGAGGGATATCGTTGCTGATGTCAGATGGATCTTGGTTGAAAGCAAAGAATACCAGAAAGATGTTTACTTGTGTTTTATTGACTATGCAAAAGCATTTGATTGTGTGGATCATAAAAAATTGTGGATAATATTGAGAAAAATGGGAATTCCAGACCACTTTACTGTGCTCATGGCGAACCTATACATAGACTAGGAGGCTGTCGTTGGAACAGAACATAGGGATACTTTATGGTTTGAAATCAGGAAGGGAGTGCCTCAGCATACTTACTTAATCAGTTTGTATGCTGAGCAAATAACCTGAGAAGTTGAACTATATGAAGAAGAATGTGGCATCGGGATTGGAGAAGGACTCCCTAACAACCTGCAATATGCAAACAACACAACTTTGCTTGTTGAAAGTGAGGATGACTTGAAGCACTTACTGATGAGGATTAAAGACTATAGTCTCCAGTATGGATTACCCCTCAACACCAAGAAAACAAAAATCTTCACAACTAGACCAATACTCAATATCACAATAAATGGATAAAAGAATGAAGTTGTCAAAGATTTCCTATTGGTTCCACAATCAAAACCAATGGAAGCAGCAGCCAAGATATCAGATGATATATTACCCTCGGCTAACTGCTGCAAAAGACCTCTATAATGTGCTGAAGAGCAAATGTCTCTTTGAAGACTAAACAAAAAAAAAAAAAAACACTGCTGCGGAGTCAGATCCAACTCATAGTGATCCCTCCTTGGGTTTCTGAGGCAGTATCACTATGGAATGAGATTGTCCAAACTTCTTCCTTCCAAGGAGTGGCTGGTGGGTTTGAACCACCAGCCTTCTGGGTAGCAGTCAAATGCTTTAGTCACTACACTACCAGAGCTCCCCCACCAGCTCCCCCGCCCCCTGCAACCTTTCTTTCCCAAGCCATGGTACTTTCAACGCCTCATATGCATGTGAAAGCTGGAAAATGAATAATGAAGACCAAAGAATAGTTGGTGCTTTTGTGTTGTGGTTTTGGCAAAGAATACAGAAAGTACCATGGATTGCCAAAAGAACTAAGAAATTGGTCCTGGAAGAAGTGCATGTGGTTTTCTCATTGGAAGTGAAAATGGCCAGATTTCATCTCACCTATTTTGTTCATGTTATCATAAAGGACCATTCTTTGCAGAAGGCTATCATGCTTGGTGAAGTGGAGGGTCAACAAAAAGAGGAAGGCCCTCAATGAGATGGACTGACACAGTGGCTGCAATGATGGGCTCAGGTGTAGCAAGGATTGTGAGGCTGGCACAGGACTGGGTAGTGTTTCATTCTGTTGTACATAGGATCACTGTAAGTCAGAGCCAACTCGATGGCACCTAACAATAAGCAAAACTAGACTCATTTAATTATGTCCCTGAATACTTTACATTTTTCCTGTGGAAACCTAGCTTTAGAGGAGCTAATAATTAGAGAAACAATTAATGTTAATTAATTAAGAAGGGACTGTTCTGATAGTTATTATTATTATTATTATTATTGTAAGTACAGAAAGGTAGGTCTCATCTTAAAATATTTTAACCTAATGATATAATAACTATACCAATATTTATTTTTCAAGTTAGCAACATTGTGATATCATTGGCTTTTATGTGAGGGTATGGAGGGGTGGTGAGTGTGTTGGTGGTAATAGCAAAGAAACCTCAAAGGACAGGAGGTGGTGGTAAAGTAAAACCAACATTCTACCACTTGTCAGTTGCTGACTGATAAAACTATACGTGGTATCTCAATTAATTCCATCATTATCCCTGTACTATCGATATACAGGACAGATGAGGAAAACTGATTTACACTGAGTGAATATCTTGCTCAAGATCATTCTGTGAATAAATAGGGGAATCATTTCAACTCAGGTTTCCCAGGATTCAAAGATTACATTCCTTTGAGTATTTTTTCCTGAATCTGAAGCTGTAATACTAATGTTACATATGCATTGGCACTTTTCCTCTTTCTGCTGTATGCCTTTTTACTATCATATGAAGAAATCTGGGGTGGCCTACAATAGAACGAGACCATAGGGAGAGAAAGACCCCAATTGCTCTAGCCAAACTCTCACACCATTCTACCTGAGAACTGAAATAAGATCCTACAAAATCCAGGCTAGACAAGAGACAAACCAATTCGTAGCATTATGAGAAATACTTATTCATCGTTATTGTAGTGAATTAAGTGTTACAATGGTTTGTTATGTAGCAGAAGCTGGTTAATACACATTAAGCAGTGTTGAAATGACAAAGTTAGGTAAGTTCAGTTACAGGGAATGTTTTACAATTCTTAAGAGCAAACTGGCATAATTTGGTAAGTGAAAGGGGAGACAGTGCTAACTTCAAATTCAGTCACAACAGCAAAACACAACAAATAAAACTTATAGAGTACATATTATGTGCCATGTGCTATGCTGCTTTTTAATCTACACTGTTACAACCATCTTCTGAGGTGGTTGTTTCTTATCCAGTTTTTTTTTTTTTTTTTTAGAAGACTAAACCAGGATTCAGCATACTTAAATAACTTATCCAAGGTCACACACACTCAATAAGTGGCATTGCCAAGGTTTGATATTTCATGCAATTGATTTGAGAAGATTCTATTTTGATTTCAAGTAGTCTTGAGAAAAAAGTCATGGAATAGAGGAAGAAGTGATATGAAGAGAAGAAAGAAATAAGCAACTTTGCTTGGCTAAGAAGCTCTGGTGGCACTGCAGTTAAAGTATTGGGCTATTAACCAAAATGTCAGTGGTTTGAACCTACCAGCTGCTCTGTAAGAGAAAGATGAAGCAGTCTTCTCCCTTAAAGATTTACAGCTTTAGAAATCCTGTGGGGCAGTTCTACTCTGTCCTATCGTTATGAGTCACAATAGATTCTATGGCTGTGGTTTGGTTTGGTTTGTTTGACTAAGGCTGTCCACACATGTAATAAGAGCCTGTCACTTTCTGTTAGGACAGCCTTGCTTCTTTGTTAAAAATGATGGGTTAGTAGAAAATGTCCTGTGGTAAACTTCAAGATTATAGGATAAAAATAAGATGAAAAATAAAGTCTAAATGAGAAGTAATGAAAGAATCTTGAAAAAAATCCATATGACAATTTATGTCTCTAGGTCTAGTAGCCAGCTGAAAGAATGAAGAGAGGCATGTGAGATGTCATTGTGACAGTTTGAACCTGGGATTTAAAAGAGCGACGAATGACATATTAATAATAACAAAACAGAGGATCACAGTGATATTCTTTCAGCTGTCTCTTCATCAGCCTGGATACCACGTCCTGAACCATTTATATTCTCCTGGGCCTGAAAACCTTAAACTAATTTTGACTAATTTATTAGAGCAGATGTTCATGTAATATGGTATATGGTATTTTTTTTTCTTCTCTCTTTTCTATTTTTATTTTTATATATATTTTTATTTTTTTATT
>NW_006922083.1:763754-808881 GCF_000298275.1 Orycteropus afer afer | reverse complement strand
AAATGATTTTGAGTTTTGTTCCACATTGTTCTCCCTCTCTATCAAGGATCTCCTACATAGGTCCCCTTCCAAGTGGATGACAGTGGTAGCCAGGCGCCATCTAGTTCTGGTCTCATAGTCATATAGGCTGCGGACGGGATGGTGTACCAGTCGCTAGGACTAATTGTTTCCATGAATTTTGGTTTTCTTTTCTGTTTTTAGATGAATGGAAAACAGTATTGATAAAGTTAAATTTATATCATACCAATTGTTCCATGCTTGGCATATGGAATTGTTTCAATTTTGCAGCTAAGAACCATTACCACCATAAGTATTACAAGTCAAACATCACTCACAGAAAGGAATTAAAAGCATCAGGAATGGCATTTTTGAATCAAAAGTATGACAATGTGTGTATAAGGGCAGTGACCTCTCCACTGACCAATGAATGTGGAGATCTTCTCTTAATCAATGAGTAATATTGCATAAACATATTTAAAGTTGCATCATATGACTCTACAGTCAAATAACCAGAATATTATTAGTTTGATTTAATCTGGAAAGTGAATTTATTATTGCCAAGACGGTAATTTAGTGTTCTTTGTTACATGACTAGATGTGAATGTTTAACAGTCAATTTGCACCATGTGCTTATATAAAAATAAATAAATAAATAAATAAAAGTTGTAAGAAAATTCTTTCAGAAGTACATGAAAATATGAGTAAAATAGAAGATAAACAGACGTGTTTTGTACTTACAGTTAGCGAAAGACCTCATGCAAAGTAATCCTACGTATGTAGTAGATTTATGTCAGTCAGCACTAGTTCACAAACTTCCTAGGCTACCTTTAAGATACTAATGATTTGGAGCCATGTGGAATAGTTTAATGAACTACATGTGTCTAAAGTAAACTTTTTCATTACCAGCCTTGATATATTTTGTAATCTTGTGTAGAAATTCTCTACTATCGAACTTACTGTAAAAATACACAGAAAAATGTAACATAATACCAAACATTTTATTGCCATCATAGAACATAACAATAAAACTTTCTTAACTGTGTGTAGCTCTTTACATTTTTATTAAACCCATGTAGTCTCATTTGATCTTCACTTTATTAACATGAGCTAGGTAGGACAGATAAAATTGTACCAATTTTACTTATGAGGTGACTGAATCAGAGACATAAAGTGCTTTGTTTAAAGTCACTTTTTTCAATAAGAAACGAACAGAAGAATAACAAAAACCTAATCTCCTGCCATCAAGTTGACTCTGACTCATAACGACCCTATAGGGCAAAGTAGAACTGCCCCATTGGGTTTCTAAGACTAAATCTTTATGGAAGTAGACTGCCTCATCATTTTCCTGTTGAAAAACTGGTGAGTTCTAACAACTGATCTTTGGTTAGCAACCATGTATTTTCTTGATTGTGCAACCAAGGCTCCTGAAAAAAGGAATACAAAACAAATTTTCTGTTTCAAGGAGAAAAGCTTTTCATTACGGTTTACGTTTTTTTTTTTTGTTTGTTTTTTGTAACACTAAATGTGAATTTTACTTATTTATTTAAAGTTACCTAAAAGAATTGGAATATGTTCAAGTACCAATGGTATTGAAGGAAGAAGTTGAAGCTGCACTGAAGGAATTGGTGAAGAACAAGCTCCAGGAATAGACAGAATACTCATTGAGGTGTTTCAACAAACGGATGCCCCACTGGAGGCACTCACTTGGCTATGCCAAGAGGTTTGGAAGACAGTTACCTAGCCAACTGACTGGACTAGATTCATATTTGTACCCATCCCAAAGAAAGATGATCCCACAGAATGTGGAAATTATCGAACAATATCATTAATATCTCAATGCAAGTAAGAGCTTACTGACCATAAATCAAAAACAATTGCAGCTGTATATTGACAGGAACTTGCAGAAATGCAAGAGGATTCAGAAGAGGATGTGGAACAAGGGATATCATTGCTGATATCAGATGGATCTTAACTCAAAGCAAAGAATACCAGAAAGAAGTTTACTTGTGTTTTATTAAGTATATACATTTAATCATTTGGATCATAACAAATTGTGGATAACATTGAGAAGAATGGAAATTCCAGAACACTTGATTGTACTCATGAGGGACCTGTACATAGAACAGGAGGCTGTCATTTGAACAGAATAAGGTGAGATTGCAGGGTTTAAAATCAAGAAGTGTGTCAGGGTTGTATCCTTTCACTATGCTTATTCAATCTATATGCTGAGCAAATAATCTGAGAAGTTGGACTATATGAAGAAGAACATGGCATCAGGATTGGAAGAAGAGTCATTAACAACCTGCGATAAGCTGACAACACAATTTTGCTTGTTGAAAGTGAGGATGACTTGAAGCACTTACTGATGAAGATTGAATAATACAGTATGGATTACATCTCAATATAAAGAAAACAAAATCCTCACAACTGGCCAATGAGTAGCATCACAATAAATGGAGAAAAGATTGAAGTGTCAAAGACTTCATATTGCTTGGTTCTACAATCGACACTGATAGAAGCAGCAGTCAGGACATCAGATGACCTATGTTGTTGTCGTTATTATAAGCCATCAAGTCAGACCTGACTCATAGCAACCCCTCCTTGGGTTTCCCAGGCAGTTTCACTATGGAAGTAGATTGCTCAACCTTCCTTCCGAGGAGTGGCTGATGGGTTTGAACCACCAGCCTTCTGGTTAGCAGTCAAGTGCCTCAGGCACTACGCTACCAGAGCTCCTCAGATAACTTAGAGCACTGGGCAAATCGGCTGCAAAGGACCTCTTTCAGGTGCTGAAGAGCAAAGATGTCTCCTTGAGGACTAAGGTGCGTCTGACACGTTGTTGTTGTTATGTGCCGTGGAGCCAGACTCAACTCATAGCAACCCCTCCTTGGGTTGCCGAGGGAGTATCACTACGGAAGTAGATTACCCAACCTTCCTTCCAAGGAGTGACTGGTGGGTTTGAACCACCAGCCTTCTGGTTAGCAGTCAGGTGCCTTAGGCACTATGCTACCAGAGCTCCTGCACCTGACACAAGCCATGGTATTTTCAATGCTCTCACATGCATGTGAGAGCTGGATAATGAGTATGGAAGATGAAAGAAGAGTTGATGCCTTTGAGTTGTAGTGCTGGTGAAGAATGCTGAGAGTACCATAGATTGACAAAAGATCTAAGAAATCTTTCCTGTAGGAGGTGCAGCCAGAATGCTCCTTGGAAGTGAGAATGGCCAGACTTTGTCTCCTCTACTTTGGTCATGTTGTCAGAAGGGACCATTCTCTGGAGAAGGATATCATGCCTGGTAAGGTGAAAGGTTGACAAAAGAGGGGAAAGTCCTTAATGAGATAGATTGGCACAGTGGCAGCAGGGATGGGCTTAAGTACAGCAAAGTGGTGGAGCTGGCGCAGGACCAGCCGGTGTCTCATTCTGCTGTTCATGGGTCATTATGAGTCCGAGACAACTCCACAACACCTAACAAGAATAGAGACTTTATGAAAGAGATTATTTAAAAAGTCTTTCTGAGACTGGCAATGGCTAAACATAGTTTAAAGCATGAGGTTATAAGCCTTCAATATTAATTCCCACCATATAATCCAGTATCATTCCAAAACAATTCTTATGCAGGTTTGATGCCCTTTTCAGAAATTGATATCACCTTACAGGTTCTGAGAGGTTGGGAGTTTGTTTACTCAGGGCAGAGCCAAATGTTTAGATCTATAAAACAGGGCTGTGAATCTTGTGAAAGCAAACTTTTCTTGGAAATTTTAGCTAGACTATCATATTCCCATCAGTTAGGTATTATAGAAGAGATAAATAAGACACAATCTATGCCTAACAACTACTTTGAACTGGGCAAGAAGCCATATTTCAATGCAAGTAAGTTGGATGATTTGAATCAAAGAAACAATAACATAAAACAACACAAACACCAGGGAGCTTGACTAGCAGATACTTTGTATTCATGTTTTCAGATTTTTCATGGTTATCATCGGTGTGATTCCCATTGACTTTAATAGGAGTTTCACGTATAAAGTAAGAAGTCTATAAAAATTTGATGATGGACTATGATAGCTTTTCTGTCAATTGAAAAAAGTACACTTGATTGTGTTCAACTTAGAGCTCAAAAAACACATGTTGAAAAAGAAACTAACTGAAATTGTTCTATGACAGTGTTCCTTTTTTTGGTTACTAAATTTATACCTATATTTTTGATATACAGTATAGAATATAGTTAGAATAAAAGATCTTGGAATAATTCAGACAATTAGATGTAAGAGCAAATATAATATTTTTGAGGGTATTTCCATTAATATTAACAGTCCAGAGTACAAGTCAATGAATATAAGACTATTAACATTGATTTATTATAAAACTTTCTGTTTTATAATAAATGGTATCAGGTGTATTATATGACCAAGGTGAATTTTTCAAAATACAAATGACTAGGTAAAAATTCAGATATGTCGATTTAGAATTTCCAGAGCTGAAGTTGAGAAAATTTTACTAGAAGCAGCAACAACAAAAAAGATTTCCATGGGATTATGATAATTCGCTTGGTTTTGGGAATCACTGGGGTAAATAAAACAAATAATTTTCTATGCTCGATCTTGGCTCCCCAGTTTTCTCACCCAGAGTTTCAATCTACTCAAATATTATGCCCTTAAAGCTATGTTTTTGTTACTGATTTCCATATTCTCCTCTTCTTGACTTCTCTTTGTTCCCTTTTGCTTCCCCTAGGCTCTGAAACTTTCTTTCAATGTATGTATCCTGCTTGTTCATTGCAGCTCTCATTCTTATTAACATCTCACTTTTCATTGCCAATTTTGAGTTTTCCTACCAATGATTTCCTCTCAGGATTTCTACTTTACTATTTAGATTTAAGGAGGTCTTGTGGTGCAGTAGTTAGAGCATTTCATTGTTAACGAAAGGTTCGTGTTTCAAACCCACCAGCTGCTCTGGGGAGAAAGATGTGAGGCAGTCTGCTTTTGTCAAGATTTACAGCCTTGGAAACCCTATCAGGCAGTTCTGCTCCATCCTAATGGGTTGCTATGAATCAGAGTCAACTTGATAGCAGTGTTTTTTTTTTTTTTTTTTTAAATTTAGACTTTGAGTGTACTTATGCAAGTACAGGCAAAAGAATAAAATAAAATAAAAAGCGGCCCAAGGTCCTATTTGTGAGAACTATTAGTAACTAAATAAAAATGAGGTCCAATAATTCATCCATGTATTAATTTATCTACCAAATATGGAGCTCATATGATGTGAGTAGCATAGAGCTATGTTCTGGGGATTAAATGATAGACATGATATTTAGTCCCTGCCCTTATGTGGCCTGTATTTTGGTAGGAAAGATAAAACTAATCCTTTATGCAAATAAATGATATCAGATAGTGATAAGTGTTTTTAAGAAATATATGGCATGATAAAATCTTCATCTCAGCATTCTGTTACACAACTTATTTGTGAAAAATTCAAAGCCACTAAAATGACCAACAATCAAGGAAAGGTTGATTACTTTACAGTAGATCAATTCAAGGGAATATTATATATTTTTTCCCTGGTGGCGTAGTGCCTAAGGCATTTGACTGCTAACCAGAAGTCTGGCGGTTCAAACCCACCAGCCACTCCTTAGAAGGAAGGTTGGGCAATCTACTTCCATAGTGATACCACCTCAGAAAACCAAGGAGGGGTTGTTATGAGTCAGATCTGACTCGATGGCAGTGTGTTTGTTTTTTTGTTTATCATCACATTAAAAGTCATAATTATCAAGACTTAGTCACTAAATTTGGAAAATCCTTATGAAGCAATAATAATGAAAAATATGAGATAAAAACATTTCTAATCTATCATGATTTCTCTGTCAAATATGTACAAATGAAAACAACATTGGAAAAAATAGTTACTTTTGTTATTATTATTATGTTTTTTTTCCCATCTTTTGAGAGCATTTATTTTTTGAAATAAAATGTTATTTTGAATGAATTTACTTAAAATCGTGGAGTATAAAAAATATAGTTTATTCGATGTCCTGTTAAGCAGAGTTCTATAATCTGGTCTGTCCATACATTGCAACACTCGATTTTTCATAGGTAAACTTGAGGCTCGGAAATGCATTTTGAGTTATCAAAGAGAAGATGATACTTTACTTCATTCTAATTTCTGTGCTACATATATTTTATTGTGGTTAATTTTTCATAATCAGTGCTATATACATGGAATTAAATAGGGTAATAATCTATCAACCAGAATATCTGATTAACCAGAACACGTAATTTCCCAAAACTCCTAGATAAGAGTGTTATTTATAAGCAAAAAAATAAATCAAGCTTCAGCTCCAGACTGTTTTCATTACCCTTGAGTTGCTTAGAGGATGTTGGTTACTAAATTAGAATCTTGCAAAAGTATATTGAGAGGCTTAGAAATCTGGGCCTTCATTTTACTTCTACATAAGATGCAGTGATTGAGTGTCTACTCTTTTCCTGTTACTGGATATTGAGGATTAAGAATTATTAAATGTATTTTATATATTTTTTTCTGGATTTATATCAGTTCATTCAAAATGTACAGTATTTTCACAATATAATGACATCGTTGATTGTATGACGAATTGCTGACTTAAACACAGCATTTGTGGAGAAAAGAAACAATGATATTAAATAGGTATATTGAAATTTTTAGCCACAAGTTAATTTTTTAAAATTAAAATGTTAAAAGTATTTAGGATAAAAGAAATGTGGTATGTCTCCAGGACAGTGTTTAAAAATTTACTTTCAGGGGATTAAATTATACTAAAATTCCAGCTAAGATATTGGACTGTTACCAGGAAGCAACTGTATTAGAAAACAGGGCTCCTAAATGGGTATATGTAGAGAATTCTATTTGTGGTGAAATGAGAAAAAATAAGGGGAATAGTGAACTTTTCATAAGATAACTTTATTCACCTTAAAGAGTAAATGCTCTTTCTTTTGTGAACTTGGTGATTATTGTAGGGGTCTTTTTGTTTTTTATTTTAATGTACATGGCAAGATAAAACATTTTGAATTCTGTGATGGTCTCCAAAATATTTTTGAATGTTTTTTTAAATCCATGGAATTCAATGAGTATAAGTGGTCTGGTAGTAATAACAGTGAAAAGAAGTGGAATTGACATAACTCTGAAAGTTAATATCTATGTGTTCTTGAACATGTCACTTTCTCCCTTTGAATCTCAGTTCTTTTGTAAAATAGGCCCAATATTGGGCACAGAGGCAATATACATTAATTACATAGCGTCCATTTTTCTTATATATATTCATTTTCAGTAACTTTCATTAGTTATGTTTATAATTTCTGAACCATATAGTTTAATTTCAATTTTCTCACAGGCATCTAATTGATTGTTCACCCACTACTCTGAACTAACTTCTCTTAATTCTCTACGTTTTATTTGTGTCCTTACACATTCCTCAGTGGACCTTCTTAATCCTTTTGCCATAATCTTGTACCTTATGATACTGTCTGATCGCTTTCTTATCTTATATGGACTTCTGTAAATCCTTCCAGAATTAAGAAATTTTCCTGAGCACATAGTCTGTAAACTTTTTGTCTCAGGTTGTGCAATTCACTTGCCATTTATTTAAGAATGTCTTTTAATACAATAGCCTAACATTCCAGGATACTGTAACAAAAACATTTCATCATTCTGAGGAGAGTACATGTAATTCTAGGGAGCTCTGGACATTTGACTGCTAACCAGAAGGCTGGAGGTTCAAACCCACCAGCCAGTCCTCGGAAGGAAGAGTGGGCAATCTACTTCCATAGTGATACTGCCTTGGAAACCCAAGGAGGGATCACTATGTGCCAGATCTGACTTGATGACAGTGAATTTGTTTTTTCGGTTTGGTATGAACTGAAATGGTTTCCCAGCAGGGAGTTAAAGTCCTTTACACTATTAGAATAAAGATAGGACTGAAAAAGTCTCTATTTGAAAACAAATGAACAAAAAACTATGAAACCATTTTTGGATACCCAGATGCTTTTCTGTAAGAGGTATCACCCACCATAAATATTTATGAAGATGCGATTTGGCCTGGGTGGAGGGTTTATACCATTTGATTTTGGTTGAACTAATATATGTAACTTTTGTTGCACATGGTGTAATGTTTTGCTTTGGTTGAAAAGTTCTGTTATTTGTCATTTAGCTTTTTGAGTGACACAATGGGCTTTTATAAGTACTAGCCATCATTGCTTACAGAGTGAAGATACAGTGTAGCATCTATAAGTTCCCCAAACCTGCAAATTACAATTAGTTCAGCAAGACTACAGGACCCACTAGGAAATCTGAAGAGAGAAACAGTCCTCCAAAACTTAAGGGCGAGCAAGAATAACTTTTATTTACTTAGCCCCATAGTCTATGAAATGTTAGAATAAACAATGAAAATTGCTAAGTTGATCTTTATTTTTACTGAGATATATTTTCTTGTGGAATGTCAATTTATTTTTGAGTATGCATTCTTGTCAAATCTAAAACTCTCATACATAATACTTTTAAATTTGATCTCTTAGCATGTCTAGAATTCTCATAGTACTCTTTTAAAATAAGATAACTACTTAATAATGGAAATATTTATCTCAAATCCAATATTTAAATTACTAACTTGAATGACTGCTGAAATTAATCTTATCTCACATTTATATACTGTTATACTTTTTAAAATTTTATTTTGACAGCTTGATTTCATACGCTATGATTAGTTCAGGGATTTTTTTGAGCACAATAAACAAGATAAGCTGGTGGAAAAGTTTTTTGACTTATCAAAGCCATGTTTTGAGAAGTAAAGAAATGCAACTTTCTTGACTGGCATCTTCATAATTATTTGCACGATTTTCTGAGCTGTTTGACAAGTTCCCATTTGTCTTTTGGAAAAAGGCACTATAGGAAGAACGGCCTCAGACCTTCAAGGTATTTTAAAAATCTTTCATGAACAAACAGGATTTCAGCTAGAGGGGAAAATATTGATACCTTTTTGATTTTTAGATCATATCATACTGCTACTACTCCAAATCCACTGAAATTTTGGCTCTAAGGGACATTTTGACATCATTTTTACTCTCTCTGAATTAACATTTAAATATTTATGCGATGTTTCAGTCTAGAGGAGGAACTGTAGAACTTCCCTGAATGAGAGGTTAAGCAAAGGTTACGATGTTACAAATTAGAACTAAATAGGACACCGATCTTGAGAAACTGGAATCCTGTTAGTTGGACTAATAATGAATCAAGTCAATGAGACAAAGCATCCCTCAAGGTGAAGTTTGCTGAAGTCTGAATATAAATGTCCATTTTATTATTAATGTATCCATTCATGAAAATGCTGTAGTACTAGTTTGTACCATAGAAAAGAAAAACCATGTGTCAGTACGAAGATGTGAACAAAAAGAAATTATCCATACATCTCAATTTAAAGAAAGTAAATTGAAGGGGTAAATAAGTTTGCGAAATTGGTGATACATTTTCCCATATTTTTTCATACTGAATAAGTTTTACATTGTTTTTCTTTTCAAGGAGGTAGTCATGCTTATTTCTTTTAAAAGAAAATGTTAAATAAAATTGAATAAGTTCCAGGATCCACTTGGAGCGTTAAATTTAAGACATTCTTCTATATATATATACATATAAGCAATTTTCACTGTTCTGGTGCATTTCTGAACATTTGCATTAGGAGAATGGAATAATCTAAGGCCTATAATGATATTTTTGTCTATCTACCCAAAGTTTTTATCTCTACTCTCAACTATAAATGAAAATGGACTGCTTACTCGATCTATAATTTTGAAGACACTTCAGGGGTATACAGAATTAAATTTGAACAACAACAAAATTTAATCTTGGTTTATTGTTTTGTTTTCTATTTGTATTTAGAAGATCATCTCTTTTTGCAATTAATCTTTGTAGAAATGTCACAGAAACAATCAAACTTGTGGAAGTTAAAGGTTTTCTCTACTAAGTTTGGAGCTGAGGGAAAAAGCTAGCTGTAGAAATGACCAACTGTGCCTTAAGTGTATTGAGTGAAATGATTTATATAAAGCTTAAAATAAAACAAAACTGCTTTGTCCCCAAATTTGGTTATCGTTCTCTGCAATGGTATAAGAAGTCATACTGTGCTGAGAATGATATTGTTGCAGTAACATTTAATGTTGTTTATTGAAACTTGAAGTTTAAAATCGAATTAGATTCACATTGTTCTGCTTTAGCAAACTTTATCTTGAATTTGATGCCAATAAAATTCCTACAAATACTCATTTATACTTTCTGATGTTTTAGTACATAAGCCTGGACACACATTGATTTTAATATAGTACATATCAAGTTGTTTGTCTCTTTCCAAAACAAAGGAATTTAAATATGTTTAAACTCAATGAGACTGTGTATTTGCAAGAACATTTCAGTTAATTAAACACTGTAAATATTCACCATATATTGTTTGAGGTCTATTTCTACACTCTGTGACATTGCATTTATAGCCCAGTAGTAGCATTTAGAACTTTGTACTGTAAATTATCTGTGTATATGTTCATCTCCCAAACCAGTGAAATCTGCAAGGGCTCATGTCTTCAGTCATCTTCAGTAGGTAGTGTAAGACTTGCCACATAGTGAGATTTCATTAAGTGTTTGCTGAATTAATTAATATTTTTAGCAACTACTCTGTCACATTTATTAAATAGGAATACTTTTTTTGGCTTGTCCAGAATGGTAAATGAGAAGGAATCCATTTGGTTTAGATATCTATCTTTAACCTTAAAGGATTTTTTAGATCAAGGCTTTATGACAATAAAAGAAGTATCACAGTAAAGAATAAACACAACAGAATAATGCTTTTTACCTATGGAGTTACTTGCTTATGAAATTAAAGTATTTGTAAACTCTGATATAAATTTTCTATGTATTTGCCAGGGAGCTCTGGTAGTGTAGTTCCTAAGGCACTTGACTGATAACCAGAAGGCTGGCGGTTCAAACTCACCAGCCACTCCTTGGGAAGGAAGAATGTTGGGCAATCTACTTCCACAGTGATACCACCTTGGAAACCCAAGGATGGGTCGCTATGAGTTGGGTTCTACTCAATGGCATATAACAACACAACAACAACAACAACAACAACAACAACATGTATTTGCCACTAGAATTGGTGAAAAACCAAATTGTGGTTTAGTCAAATATTATCTCTCCTGTAGTATTAGATCTTATTTTTCTTCTTGTGAAGTTCTGGTACTGTTGATTATCTTATGTGTGCCGTACACTATTTTAATTCTGCTATATCAATTATAGGAGCTTTGCCCTGGTAATGTAGTGCCTAAGGCATTTGACTGCTAACCAGAAGGCTGGAGGTTCAAACCCACCAGCCACTCCTTGAAAGGAAGATTGGACAATCTACATCCCTAGTGATACTGCCTTGGAAACCCAAGGATGGGTCACTATGACTTGGATCTGACTTGATGGCTATGGGTTTGGTTTTGGTTTTTGGTTGGTGGTGTGGTGGTTAAACACTTGGCTACTCTCTCAAAGGCCAGTGGTTCAAAACCACCAGCCACTCCAAAGAATGATGTGACAGTTTGCTTCCATAAAGATTACAGTCTTAGAAACCATACGGAGTAGTTCTACTCTGTCCTATAGGATCTCTATGAGTTGGAATAGATTTCAGTGCAGTGGGTTTGTGTATTTTGGTTTATATTAATTACAAAACATTTTCAGGATTTGCTCATGTATTTGTTTAAATTTCACTCTAGGTACACAATTTTTATCAATGACATTTCCAGGTAGTCTTTATTTCTTTCTAGTAAAAGCAGTAATTTTTAAAATCAAGATAGGTTTTGGTGCCTAATTGCTCTATCCTTACGTGACCTCTTTTTGGTGGTAGATGGGGCACAATTAACCTGGGAAGAAAAGTAACTAAAATAACTTCCGCCTAGGAGCATCATTAGGTAGTAATACGAACTCCATGATAGCGTCCATATCTAGCTTGAATGTCACAGTACCTCTCTCTGTCAGTTTTGTCTTGTATCTCCCATGGCGACCATGTCAACTTTTCCTCCCCATAAGATTACTGAACGATAGATAAGAAATTATTTGAAAAAGCAAAGTGTGCCATGCACATAAATATAGTAATGAGATTGAGATTATAATTGCCAATCAATTATCTAACTAACAAGTAATGGTTGATTTATAATGATTGAGTTTGAGGAAAGTTTGATTTGAATTTGTATGCTTATAGATTGTATCTCTTTGCACTGAGTTTGTGCATTTTAAGAATGGGAGCAAGTGACATAATTTTGTTTTTTTCCTATCTGAGAGAGTAACTATCTTTTGCCAAAGTCATTTCTGAATCTTTTTTAAATGCAAGATCAGGGGAAATAGTAGAGTGAAATCTGAGCAAAGATATAGCATGAAAGGTTGGGACATGGAGCCGGGCACATTAAATTAACATAAAGGAGAACAAGAAAGGGGAGTTGTAAGAAAGAAAAGGAAAAGGAGTACAGATTTTCTCTGGATGTTTGTAAGGTGATAGGATCTGAGATGGCTGTGGTTCATAAATAAATGGGCTTCAGGAAAAGGGATTTGGCTAAGTGCTTTTGTAAGCTAAAAATTGGATCACCTTTAATGTTCTCTTAAAGACTGAAATAAATATTGGATTTCCATTTAAATTATTTGATAGCTGGATTGTGCTTCACTCAATGCTATCCTATGCACTGACTGAACAATGTGGAGGGCCATGTGTTATATTTTGGTTATGAATGATTTGAGATAGAGAGTTTGGCCTTCGAATTTTTCAACTTCTACTACTCTATTAGCTATTACCGAACTCTGAAAGTTAGTAGTCAAAGTTTTAGATAATAATTGAAGTACAACAAGAAATAGCCATATTAGAATTCCAGGACTAGCTAGTATTTCCATTATTTCTATGTAACAGAGGTACTGAGTTAAGAGCTACCTAGATATAAATTCAGGATTTGGGATTTAGGAGAAACATTCTTGCTTCCAGGCCACTGGGGTGTCATTTAGTAAATTATTCCTCCAGCTCTCTGACTGGAGTGCCAAATTTCTATGAATTTAGGATTAGACTCAGAAAAAGAATCCAATCTATTTCTTTTGTTAGCTGATATGTCTGGCTGTGGGGTTGTGAATACTGGGTTTATTTGTGGTGAATGCCACCTATGAAAATAGTCCTTCTCTCTTTGGCTATGTTCACAAAACTAATCTCTAATGCATGGAAATCCCCCAATATCATTCTCAATCTGAAAATCAACCTCTGGCTGTGATTTTTATGTAGTAATACCTGTCTTGAGTTAGGAATACAGATGTTCCCATGAATTTGGTGTGAATTATGCAAGTGTCTGTGTAGTGTGAACTGCAGAGTGCTAAAGAGTAGAGTCTTTTTGCCTTTATATCTCTCCCCCATTTAGACATTTGGAGTACTCCAAGACCACCCCATTACGCCCCCCCCCCCATTATTTTTTGGTTGTAACCAGTTTTAACCACTGATAAATGCAATTAAATATCATTGGAGCAGTAATGCATTTTCATCTTGGTTGCCTCAGCCTGAATTACTTTATCAAATTAACTGGCATAAATCAGAGCCCTCAGAAAAAGAAGAGATTAGCTTGAGTGTGAAGAATTAGGGAGAAAACAAATTGTCAGAGAAAGAGTAGGGGAGGAGAAGGTTTAGAGGAACTTGTTGAAGAGAGGGGAATTATGGAACATGAGTTAGTGAAGAGCAGTGGGGAAAAGGAGGGGTATGGGAATTCCTTCAATATTTGATTCAGAATCAATCCTTTCTGGATGCGTAGGGAAAAAAAATAAGAAAAATCAGGGTAAGTTTTTTTTTTTTGTTGTTGTTGTTGCTATTGTTGTTTGTTTGTTTTTCTTTTAAATTAATCACATGGCTATTCCATTTAATTCACTACTACAAAGAATTTTGTTCCAAACTTTTCTGGAGATTATAACTAGGTTGTTACCAGAGGATAACAAAATGGAAAACAACAACAACAAAAAATGACATCCTTGGATTTTATACTTAGTACATTTAGAGGTAGGTTTCAAAGAATTTAGTTCAGTAATTTTTTACATTTATAAAATATGTCTAAAACTAGTTTCTAATATTTTAGCAGAGTGGTAAAACAAAACATCTACTATTTGTTTTATTCATACATAATTTATTTTATTCATACAGAAATACAATGTAAAACTCTTTCATTTTTATTGAAAACAGTATCTTAGAATGCATGGGAAGAAGACCCTGAGCATTTTATTTAATTTGATCTGAAATCCATATGCTGTCATTTAGAGAGATCAAGTATAAGAACCTGGTGGGTATAAAATGTTCCCCGCATGGTCCTATTTAGAAAGACGGCTCAAATGTGAGTTTCCACAAGTTCCACAAAACACATTTTTCACACCAAATTTGATACAGCCATGTATTACAAAATCTCTCTATTGCCATTTGAATATAGAATGAAAAAGTTTCCCTTGAGTTTTCAAGTGTGTTTCCAAGTATAGGTAGAGGAAAGTACAAGCTGTATCAACACCTGTCAGCTGAAACTGCATTGTGGCATTTCAGATTTCAGAGATTGTATTAAATAATACATCTTTCCTTAATGTGAATTCAGTGAAATTTTACATTTACAAAGGAGAGTGTGTAATGAGTTATTTCATTCATTTCCAAATTTAAAGCGACTTCAATCACCTTTACCCTGTTATTACTTCTGGTGACAACATTAGAAAGAGGCAGGGCAATGGGTGGCAGTAGTGTTACTAGGGTTGGTGTCACCCAGTGTGGCAACTCCTTATCACCTTGCCCTCTTGGGTGGGTCTCACTGGCAAAACCACTTCCCTCCTCCATAGGCAGAGATGCCTGGCACAGCCTCCCCTGTGCAGTGCCAAAAAATTGCAGTCCAGTCCTGGTTTCCTGGCCCTGCTCACCTGGCTCCCCACGGCCCCTCCCCCCTCTCATTGGCCAAGGCAAAGACACTCCCCTCTGCCAAGGTAAGCTCTGTGCCAGCCTGCCAGTACCCTGGCTGGAGGGTGAGGAGAGAGAGAGAGAGAGACACACAGAGAGAGAGTGTGTTTGTGACTATGTGAAAAGTTACAGCAGTGGGAGACTGGTGGCATCAACTCTAGTTATGGCACTGCTTCGTGGCCCCTTCCTCAACAGCACCCGTGTACATGCCACTGCTGCAGGCCCTGGTGTCATTTTGATGTCATGCCCCCTTACTGTGGTAAGGTGTGTGGTTAGTACTTCCCTACTTCACTAGTGACACCACTGTGGATAAACACTGTGTCCCATATAAGTTGGCTCAAATTGTATGCTTTTCGAGGAGGTTATACTCTGGTGTTGTGGTTAAAACACTGGAGTGCTAACCAAAAGGTTGTTATTGTTCTTATGTGTTGTGGAATCAGACCCGACTCATAGTGACCCCTCCTTGGGCTTCCCAGGTGGTATCACTACGGAAGTAGATTGCCCAACCTTTGAACCCACCAGCCACTAGGGGGAGAAATATAGGACAATCTACTTCAGTAAAGATTTACAGCCTTGGAAACTGTTCTTCTCTGTCCTATAGGCTTGCTGGCAGTGTTTTTTTTTTTTTTTTTTTTTTTTTTTTTTTGAAATACCTATGAAGTCACATTGTACACATATTTTACCTTAAATGAGTGTGTGGGCAGTCTTGGAGATTCAGAGCTTCTTGGTTGCATGTTGGAGCAGTGGAGGAGAGCACAATATGGCCCATATGTTCACATACACCCAGGAGAACATACAAATACATCTTCACTAGCACAGAGATGTTGATAAGGAGGCTCTTTGTCCAAACCAGAATCCAGTCATCACTTATGGTGTTAAGAGTGTTCAAGAAAGCACTGACTTAATTTTTTCTCTTCTAGAGAAAAAGTACCTATTTCAAATTTACTTACAAAAACATGGTGACTGTCCTGGGTGAATGAAGGGACATTTCACTCTTTCAACATTCTGTATCCATTATTTTAGTTTATTAAGAAAAAATAATAATAATTTTATATGTGTTGTATATGTTAAAAACTAGAAATTCATGTAAATAAAAAGTTGATTATCTAAGCTATACACAATAATGCCATAATATTCCTACACATTTAGAGTATCTTTCTTAAAATCCAGAAACAAAGCTTTTTGCTATGCTGTGATAGAATTCTGTTTCACAGAGATATGCCTTTGCTTGAACAATGTGCACATGAATTTTGGATTAATGCAGTTTATGCAACACACTGATGTTGAGTTCTAAAAGATATGGCCATAACTGCAGTGGCTCACTGATACCAGGCTTTTATCAGGGTTGACTTTAGCCATTCAGAGTGGAGCGTAATGTAGATGCAAAGCATGTGATCATGTCATGCATGGGCAGGTGCCTGTGAAATCACAAAGCTCTCTAAGGCATACCGAAGGAGAGGTACATCTGTTGCAGTGTCTAAGGTTTCTCCAATTACATCTTGGTTAAATAGTCAGTCATTCAGCAAGTATTAATTTAGCATTCACTGGATATCAGGGGAAGAAGAACTCTCTGGCCTTGCTCCAGATCTTTTGCCTGGGCTTACACTTCATGTGTTTCCCAGTATTGTCAGTAACAAAATTTCCCTCAAGATTGCCAGATGAGGATGCTGGCCAGCCCTCCAGCTGCTACCTTCCTCACAGCACAGTCATCTCTAGTTGCAGCGCTAGGTCCAAGTCACAGGAATATGAAACTAAGGAATGTACATTCAGTGCACTGAAATGGATTGTTGAGCCATTTGCATGCTGCAACAATTAGGTATTTAAATGTATTATGAAGCTCTTTGTTTGCTCTAGGAGTTTGAACTTCCTAAACTCTGAATAGCTTAGGCTAATCTCTGTTTTCTTATATAAAGGCTTGCTATTTTAACTGCATCATATAAATATGTGCAATTATTATTGTAAAATTTACAAATAACAGAAAAGAAAAAATGTCATCAGATATACCACCTCTAAGAGATACAGAGCAGTTAATAATCTAATTTGTTGCACTTCAAACTTTCTTCGATAAAAATCTATATAAAATATATTTGTGAGAATGAGAATATAATATTCATGATAATCTGTAACCTATTGCATGATGAATGTCATATCAATATAAATAATATCTATACTATAATGTGCTTATCTGTTTAGTAAGAGATTGACGTTTGTCTTTTGGCTGTCAGAAATGCTTACATTTCTCTAAAAGTAAGCGTGCTCTTCAGATTATTAGAAATCAGCTGTATTTAGTCTTTGCTAACTCTTGACAATCAATCCATAATCCTGGTTCATATATTAATACAAAGTGTCAAGTTGTATTTGTCAGGTTGTTCTTGAGGCTAAACTCTTCTGTAACCTATGAGAGGAAAAAAAATCTGAAATTCTACTTTATATGCTAGGCAAGTTTCATATAATCTTTATATTAAACTGTTTCATATGCATTGTGTTTAAATACTACAACTCAGACCTGAATTTGCTTTCCAAATTTCTCAAGGTTGGTTTTATAAGCAACAAGTGTATATGTCTACAGTCCAGATGGGCATATTCTATCCTCCCAGCTCCCAGCTTGGACACCACTCCTCTCATGTCCAGAGCAACGCAAGTCCCTGGAGAATTACGCTCTTTCAGAAGTAGCTCACTTGTGTTGAGACTTGGTGTGAAGCTGCTTCAGATTGCCCTGGGCTCACATTTTCTTTTCAATCAGTAGCTGGCATAACTGTAAATGGCTATTATTTTGCTCTTTAATAAGGCACATTTATGTTAAAATGGGAATGCAATTTAACTTTGCAGAAGCAGTAACACTAGTCTGTTCCCAAGGCAGTTTGTGCTAGAGGATTGAGTGGAAAGAGAGAGAACACTTTTTCTTTGATCCTGTGGAGCTGTTCATATTGAGAGAGTAGACATTCACATTATGGAATTTACCTTTGTTTGTACTTGGATTGGCAAAAGCTTTATGTAAATAGGCAGGTTTCCTGAACCCAACATCTGAATCTTCAGATAAATGACTACTCCATGTCTTACTGCTGTTAGGAAAGCCATCTTTCATTTAATTGTGTTGCTCAGTGTCCCTCAACTAGCATTCTTTTAGGTTAAGAGGATTCTGCCCTCAGAGAATATGAAGTAATTATCTTCTGGCCAGACTGGTTACAAACACACACCACTATCATCTATATATTGAACCAATGAAACTCACTGCCATGGAGTCTATTCTGATTCATAGCAACCCTCTTTGGGCTTCTGAGGTGGTAAATGTTTACAGAAGCAGATTGCCCAGTCTTCCTTCTGAGAGGTGGGTGGTGGGTTTGAAATGACAGTCTTCTGATTAGCAGTCAAATGCCTTAGGCACTATGCCACAGAGCTCCTTATATTGAACATAAGGTATGTAATTAAAACCATAAACCTTTAATATATCAGGTACTATATTAGATATTTTGGATATATGATCTAATTTACCTGCCAAAACCTGCAAGAGATTTACATCAATCTTGGAAAAAATATCTTCATTCTATAGCACAGGTTACAAAGCCTTACATGACTCCTCTGTACCTAACTAAATGGCAGCCTCCCTTTTGCTTTCTCTAATACTTACTATTTATTTTGAGTATTACGTTTCAAGCAATACTTTAAGTATTTTATATCTATTGACTTACTTAATCCTCACAATAACCCTGTGAATAAAACCAGAAACCAAACCTACTACCATCAAGTTGATTCTGACTCATAGTGACCACCATTGAGTTCCCAAGGCTGTATCTTTACAAAAATAGATTGTCTGATCTTCTTCTATCAGAGCAGCTGGTGAATTTGAACTGCCAACCTTCTGGTTAGCAGCCAAATACCTTACCCACTATGCCACCAGAGCTCCTTAACTCTGTGAAGTATGTACTATTGTTAGTCTTGTTTTAGAGATTGGGACTTTGAGGCACAGAAAGGTTATATAGCTCGTTCTGTTCTAACAACCAGTAAATGGTGGAGCTTACTTTCAAACCTAGGCAAAAATCCTGAAGAATGAATTCTTAAGTGTAACACTGTAACATTCTACTGCTACTGTCCTAGGCCGGTTTTCTAGAAGAGCAAAACCAGTGAAATGTATATAGATACATTATATATTTGTTGTAGTTGTTGTTAGGTGCTGTCAGCCATCTCTGACTCATAGTGCCCCTATGTACAGCAGAACAAAACACTGCCTGGTCCTGTGCCAGCTCCACGATCTGTGCTATACCTGAGCCCATCGTTGTAGCCACTGTGTCAGTCCATCTTATTGAAGGCCTTCTCCTCTTTTGTTGACCCTCCACTTTACTGAGCATGATATCTTTCTCCAGGGAATGATCCCTTCTTACAACATGACCAAAGTAGGTGAGACAAAGTCTAATCATTTTTCACTTCCAAGGAGTATTCCAGCTACACTTCTTCCAGGACAAATTTTTTTTTTTTAAGCAGACCATGATACTTTCAGAGTTCTTCACTAGCACCACAGCTCAAACGCATCCACTATTCTTCGATCTTCCTTATTGATTGTCTGGCTCTTACATGCATATGAGGCCATTGAAAATATCATGGCTTGTGTCAGGCACCCTTTAGTCCCCAAGGAGACATCTCTGCTCTTCAGCACTTGAAAGAGGTCTTTTACACTGATTTGCCCAGTGCTATATGTCATCTGATATCTTTGCTGCTTCCATTGGCATTAATTGTAGAACCAAGTGATATGAAGGCTTTGACAACTTCAATCTTTTTTTCCATTTATTGGTATGCTTCTTATTGTTCCAGTTGTGAGGATTTTTGTTTTCTTTATATTGAGGTGCAATCCATAATGTGGGAACTCTGGTGGCTTAGTGCCTAAGGCCTGTCAACCAGAAAGCTGGAAGTTCAAACCCACCAGCCACTCCTCAGAAAGAAGATTAGGATATCTACTTCCATAGAGATACTGCTTCAGAAACCCAAGGAGAGGTCTCTATGAGTCGGGATTGACTTGATGGCAGTGAGTTTGGTTTGGTTTTTAATCGATACTGCAGGTAGTATTCTTCAATCTTCATCAGTAAGTGTTTCAAGTCATCATCACTCTCAGCCATCAAAGTTGTGTCGTCTGCATATCACAGGTTAATGAGACTTCCTCCAATCCTGATGCCAAGTTCTTCTTCATATTGTCCAGCATCTCAGATTATTTGCTCAGCATAGAGATTGAATAAGTATGGTGAAATGATAGCACCCTGATGCACTCCCTTCTTGATTTTAAACCATGCAGTTTCCCCTTGTTCTGTTCAAACAACAGCCTCCTGGTCTATGTAAAGATTTATTTGAGAGAAATGGCTCTTGTAGCTGTGGAGCCTGGCAAATACCACATCTATTGGTCAGGTTTTTCATGAATACAATTAAGTGTTCCGGACTTCCCATTCTTGTCAATGTTATCCACAATTTGTTATGATCCACACAGTCAAATGCTTTTGCATAGTCAATAAAACACAAGTAAACATCTTTCTGGTATTTTTCTCATTGAGCCAAGATCCATCTGGCATCAACAATGATATCCCTCATTCCATGTCCTCTTCTGAATCCAGCTTGCATTTCTGGAAGTTCTCTGTCAATATACTGGTGCAACCATTTTCTAATTATCTTCAGTATTTTACCTGAGTGCTATATTAACGCTATTATTCTATAATTTCCACATTCTGTGGGATCACCTTTCTGTGGAATGGGTACAAATGTGTGTCTCTTTCAGTCAGTTGACCAGGTAGCAGTCTTCCATATCTCCTGACATAGCCAAGTGAGTACCTCCAGTGGGGCATTCTTTTGTTGAAACGTCTGAATGGGTATCCTGTCAATTCCTGGAGCCTTTTCTGCCACTTCCTTCAGTGCAGCTTCAACTTCTTCCTTCAATACCATTGATTCTTGATTATATGCCACCACCTGAAATAGCTGAACATCAACCAATTCTTTTTGGTACAGTGACTCTGTGTATTCCTTCCATCTTCTTTTGATGTTTCCTGCATCATTCAACATTTTGCTCATAGAATCTTTCAGTATGAGAACTTGAGGCTTGAATTTTTTCTTCAGTTCTTTCAGCTTGAGAAATGCTGAGCATGTTCTTCCCTTTTGGTTTTCTAACTCCAGGTCTTTGTACATTTCATTATAATAATTGGCTTTGTCTTCTCAAGCTGCTCTTTGAAATCTTCTTTTAAGCTCTTTTATCTTGTCGTTTCTTCCTTTTGCTTTAGCTACCCTCTGTTCAAGGGCAAATCAGAACCTCTTCTGACATCCGTTTTGGTGTTTTCTTCTTTTCCTTTCTTTTTAGTGATCTTTTGCTTTCTTCATGGATAATCTTGATGTCATCCTGCAATTCCTCTAGTTTTTGGTCATTGGTGTTCCATGCATCAAATCTAGGAGCTCTGGTGGCATAATGCCTAAGGCACATGACTGCTAACCAGAAGACTGGTGGCTAAAACTCACCAGCCACTCCTTGGAAGGAAGGTTGGTCAATCTACTTCCATAGTGATACCACCTCAGAAATCCAAGGAGGGGTCGCTATGAGTCAGATCTCACTTAACAGCAGATAACAACAACAAAACAAGCATCAAATCTATTATATATAGAGAGATTTATTTAAAAGAAATGGCTCTTGTAGCTGTGGAGCCTGGCAAATACCACATCTATTGGTCAGGCATCAGGCTGGTGGCTTCTCCTGACTGATGTGTCAGGTGCTAACAAACCTAAATTCTGCAGGTCAGATGGCGCACTGCTGGTTCATATCCCAAGAACCAGAGTCAAATGATGATGAGTAGGAGAGGGAGAACTTTGTCAGAACATCCATATATATTGGATTTAGGCCACACCCCAAGAAAACCTCCCATTTAAACTGATTGGCTGCTCACCTCAGATCACAAAATAGAGGATGAATACATAATATCAGCCAAACCACTGAGAATCGTAGGCTATCCAAGTTGACACATAACCCTAACCATCACAAATACTAAGTAGCATTACTAAATGATTGCAAAAGTAGAGTGATTTCAAGGGTCATTAGGATTAAAGTGATATATGCATGTGGAGCCCTATAAGATTCCACCAGTGTCCCTGGTTAATAGAGAGGTGACTGTCCTTCTACTAGCTGAACAAATGCTGATTTTTAACAAGGGAAGAGTGGGCATAGCTTTAGTTCTTTCCTGTTTTGCCTGGCCATTCCTCCACAAATGGTCTAGGCCATATTTGAAAATTTAGATGAGTGACTGCCTGAACAATATGTAACGGGGTTGGGAGATTTCTATTCTTACCATCCACCAATACCTAGTCTTGAATAATTATGATCATGCATTCAATAGTTTTTGTGATGCTCCAATTTTCTTCTGTTAATTATATGTTCTCTAGTAGCAGAACATCTAAATATCTTCATTTTACAATGCAGTGGGTATGCTAAGCAGACAAGGTACTAGAAAAGCAAGGGCACCATAAACTAAGACAAAATTCTTTTGAAAGAAAGTTAATTTCAAATAGAATGTTTTAGTAATTATCATTGTGGCAAGTTCCAAAACTTGTTCAATGCCTATACATTTCAGTTATGTTTGCATGTGTATTTATTTGTACATATGACATATCACTTTTTTCAGTGGTTGTGTTCTTCAAAGGGAGCCCAGGTGGTACAGCGCTTAAGCATTCAGCTGCCCACCAGCCACTCCATTGGAGAAAGATGTGGCTGTCTGCTTTGTACAGATTACAGCCTTAGAAGCCTTGTGGGACAGTTCTCCTCCTCCATGTGGGGTCACAATTAGTTGTAATTCACTTGAGAGCAACAAGTTTAAAGTTGGTGGTCTTCAAATCCTTAATTTCTTGCTGTAGGTCTGGGCCTCAATTAGGGGAAGAGGTTTAAGGATCAAGGATGGTGACAAAGAATCAATGGCAAAGAAATGATCAGCCATATCCCTGATGGAAAAGTATTTTGTCAACAAATTTATCTGTTTCAAGTTGCCACAAAGGAAAGCAGTATTTGATATTTCATGGAATCCTCAATAAAGTGGACAACATTATGGCTATACATATGAATTATAACCTGCTTCAACACATTTCTTAAATATTCTACTTATGTTAATATCAAGCTCAGATAAACTAATATAACACAAATGCCCAAATTTACATGAGTTTAATAAGATAATAGAAAGAATGTATTAAATTAAAGACATCTAGCAGGTTCCTTGTGACAAAAAAAAAAAAAAAATTCATTAAATTTGTCAATATAATCTATTTTGTAGGAATACATATCATGACAATGTAATTCATCTACCTTTATTAGCCATCACAGCTCTTGTCGGTTTTTTGTATTGTGGCAGCTGGCATGTTGCTATAATGCTGGAAGCTATGCCAGTAGTATTTTAAATACCAGCATAGACACCCATGGTGGACATGGTGGAATTTCCCAACTAAGGCAAGGAAGAAAGCTTGTCAATCTACTTCAAAACTTAGACAATGAAAACCTAATGGTTTACAGCAGAATGTTGTCTAATACAGTGGACTGGGCAATGTTTTGTTCTGTTACACATAAGGACTCCATGAACTGGCAGCAACTGAATAGCAACTAGCAACAATAACAAAAACAACATCATCACCATTATTAGTAATGAGTAAGACTCAGAACTTTTCCTGATGGTCCAGGAAATATAATATAGAAAACCAAATAAACCAATGTCCTTTTATCACTGGCCTGCCTGAAAATCCATTTTTAGGTTCATATTAAAAAGGGCTTTTTGGAGATGTTTCATGTTTAAAAAGTTTACTGCTTTTATTACAATATTAATGTATTTAAAAACAAAGCAAAACAAACAAAAACTCCTAAAGCAGAGAAAAACATGTAGGTATTTCATGCAGATTGCAAAAAGTCCTCAAAAAGACAAAACCTGTTCTATCCTGATTTATAAATACATTTGGATATATATTATTGCTGTTTTATTTTATAAAATTATGACTTTATATACCTCCATGTTATTATTTAGCCTTTCTTTCTTTCTTGAACATCTTGCCATGTCACCAAATATTCTTTCCCTGTGTCATTCCAATGGCTATAGAGTAGGCTGTGAGTGTAATTGCTTCATGCTTATCTAATGAAGCACATACTGTATATTTACATGTTTCCCAAAACTTTACTGTTATAAACATGTTTAAATAAAAATTATTACAGAAAATCATTATACACACTCATACTTGTTCCCTAGTAATGAATTTGTTAGATACAAAGTTATGCACATATTTATGATTTCTGATCCCAACTGATAAATTGCCCACCACAACATTTAGCAACTTCACTGATGATCAAATTAACTTTTTTTTCTCTTTTCCATTCAACAGAGAAGAGAATATTTGGTGAAATAGCACATAACATAGTCAATAATGAAAGTTAGAAGGAATATAATTGACTTGTTCAGTATGAGCTGTAATAACATAACTTGTTACTATTTCTTAGGTACTCACTGTGCAACCAACTGTATGCTAAGAGTTTTATCTATATTATTCCACTGATCCTCTATCAACCTATAAGTTAAAATTATTCCTTTTGTATAAATGAGATAACGAGGCACATATATGTTAACTGACTTGTCCACTGTCACGAGACATGGCTGAATCAGGACTTGAACTCAGTTGTGTTAGATAAATTGTGTGTCAACTTGGCTAGGCCTGCTTTTGAGTGGTTGGGTAGCTGGGTGTAGTTATTTTCCATGATGAGATTGGTAATCGATTTCATGGTGCAATCTACTGGAGTAGTTGAGCAGTTACTTAAGGGATGTGGTCTGCTTCCAGTATATAAGAAGATGTGTTAAGAAAGGTCTTTGCAGGTCTTTGGTACGCTTGGACCCTGCATGTAGCTGAGGCTTCATTTAGTTGGCTGCCAAGTTTCCTGCTGATCTTGGAGCTGACTGTCTTTGGGCTTGAATTAGTGGCCTGCCATGTTTTTTTGTAATATTGGGACTGTGCCATTTTATTTGTTGACCTTGGGCTTATTAGCTTCATCAGCCAGCAGCTGCCTGAATGAAGAGACACCGCTAACTCTAGTGAGCCAGGTGCAAGAGGCAGAGCTGAAGCCCAGGGTCAAGGGACTTTCAGCCAGCTCCTAGAACTTGGTACTTTGAACTCAGACTTCTGGCCTCCAGAACTGTTAGATAATAAACTGTTAAAGTCACCCATTTGTGGTATATTTCTGTTAGAGTGGCACTAGATAACCAAAACACTAGTTATGTTTGACTTGAAAGCATATGTTTTTAATGAATATAACCTTTATTCTCTTGGCTATTGCAGAAGGACTTCAGCAATGTAGAGGCATTTGTAACACTGGGTACCAATTAGACCTGAAAGTTTAAGATGAGACAAATGGGACTCTGGGATACTGGGGCCACCACCATTACAGTTTTGCCAAGGACAACCCTGGACCCTTTTGAGTTAGAGCCAGTCTTCAAAAACTGAATTTATACTCACTAAGGAGCTCTGGTAGCATAGTGGCTAAGACACTTGCCTGCTAACCAGACGGCTGGCGGTTCAAACCCACCAGCCACTCCTCGGAAGGAAGGTTGGGCAATCCTACTTCCGTAGTGATACTGCCTCGGAAACCCAAGGAGGGGTCGCTATGAGTCGGGGCCGACTCGACGGCACATAACAACAACAACAACAACAATTAAATTTGTTGCACTGGCCATTGTGCCAACAGCAAAATTATTTAAACTTTAAATACGCAAATAACAGACGGTTTACTAGTGCTGACTTTACATCACAATGCAAATGGAATATTTTGGAGGCCAAGAAGAGATACTTATGCTTATATCTATGTTCTGTAAATCATCTTCAAGGTGATGATTAGAATGTGTCACTTAATGAAGCAGCGTTAGCTCCAGCTGGTTTGTTAGTAAGGGATTATCAGCAATGGAACTGAATTCTTATCATAGTTGCTCTCATTTTTAAGGTTACTGATAACTGACATTTCATATAACTTGCTAATATGAGTCTGAGAATTCCACTATGATTTTTTCTGGTTTGGAATTAAACAAATATTCTTTTTTCTTCACACTTTTTTCTACTCTTTCACTTCTACATTGACCTTTGCCCTAGATAATATCTCAAATTCTTTGAAAAATGGCTTATGTTGATTAAGTTGAATGACAAAATCTTGAGTTTGAATATAGTAAAATAAACATCCAAATGTAAGTCCATACCTTTAGGAAAGTCATTTAGATTGAGTGGAGCCTCCGCATGGAACAAAAATTTTACCCAATGAACACAATGTCTTATCTACTTATCTGCTGCTACTTCATATGCTTTTAAAAATATGAACCAGACACAAAAAAATGAAAAGTTGCATGAGTCTTAAATTGCTTTTGTAGTGTCCCCCCATAGAAGATCATTTGTGCTCATTTTAGTTTTAAACTTGTGAAATTGTAGTTTGAAGTATCATTAGTTTTGAGCATCTGCCAGTCATTAAATGTTTAATGTCAACATTTACAAGTCTTTGAAACCTGCTTTTGACTTCACTAATCATTTGATATCATTTGATAGCAGTAACATTAGAAAAGTATTTGTAAATATGAAAGAGTTTAATAGGCACAGTTTATCTCTGTGACAAAAGTTGTATGTGGACTAACAATGCTCTGAGGCAAATTGGTGTCCTCATGTGTTGTTTGTCCTCTGCTGTTTTCATGAATAAAAAGACACTGATTTGGATTGATTCTTTATACATGTTCATGTACTGCATGCAGTTGAAAGATTATTTGCCTTTAACACTCTGAGCCTCATTCTCCCCTCTCTTAGTGACTCCTATACGAAATATCACCCTTTAGAATAATTCATTTGAGGGCTGTGGTGTTTAGTAGCAGAATTCTCAACATCCATGTAAGAGACCAAATTTCAATTCTCAGCCAATGTACCTCATGCACAGCCATCACCTGTCTGTCAATGGAGGCTTGTGTATTGCTATGATGCTGAACAAGTTTCAGCTGAGCTTCGGGACTAAGATGGACTAGGAAGAAAGGTCTGGAAATTTACCTCCAAACCTCAGTCAATGAAAACCCTACAGCTCACAATTGTCCAATCCTCAACTCGTCACAGGATTGGGGAGTGTTTGTTTCCATTGTGCATGGGGTTGCTATGTACTGGGACTGACTCCAAGCAGTTAGCAACAACAGAATATTGATCTAAATTAAGAGATCTTGGACTGTGCTTGAGAGTTCCAGTCCTTTACATGGCAAAAGGAGGTGAACATGTTAACTCTAGTCCATCACCTACTCAAGCCATGTAACAGTGAGCGCCTGGGGGCTTTTCTGAGATCATCCCTATGGATTGGCTTTCAAGTTCCTAAAACTTACAAGAATAAGGTTGTCGTCTCTCTTGATCTCTTCTCTTTGTGCTTAGCATTGTATCTGCCATGGAATATATGTTTGTGGAAGAATGAATTTGTATAAAATTATATATCATTATAAACTCACTGCCATCGAGTTGGACCCGACTCATAGTGACCCCTCCTTGGGTTTCTGAGGTGGTATCACTATGGAAGTAGAATGCCCAACCTTTCTTCCAAGGAGTGGCTGGTGGGTTTGAACTACCCATCTTCTGGTTGACAGTCAGGTGCCTTAGGCACTATGCCACCAGAGCTCCCATACATCATTATAGGGTTTTCTTTTTTTTTTTTTTTCTTCTGTTAATTATATGTTCTCTAGTAGCAGAACATCTAAATATCTTCATTTTACAAGCTTTTCCTGAACTACTGATTTGTCCAAGAACTTTAGGGGCTTATTTAATTGGAACACAGGAGTAAATTTTGCTTCTAAAAACAAGTATGGTAACAACAAGAACAAGCACAGAATTTGCTTCCTGCTGATTTATAGTGCATAAAAACAAAACAAAACAAAACCCACTGCCATCAAGTCAATTCCAACTCACAGCGATCCCTGTTGGTTTTCTGAGGTGGTAAGTCTTTACTGAAGTAGATTGCTGGTCTTCTTTCCACAGAGTGGCTGGTGGGTTTGAACCATCAGCCTTCTGGTTAGCAGTCAAATGTCTTAGGCACTGCACCACCAGAGCTCCTTACATAGTGTACAGAGAATAGTTTTGGGCATAATGACTACTGTCTGTTGCTGTCCCGGGCACAATGACTTATATAGGGTGCCAAGATTTAGCTCCTTTTATTTCATATTCTGAACTTTAGCCATTTCTCCCCTAAGAGAAACCACTATACAAGGATGTCTGAGTCTATGCAAATTTCATAAGCCACATAAATAAGCCACAATGTTACTTGATGAGCTGTAATTTTCAAGCCCATTCCCAATTTACTCATAGTGGGATCTACTCTTGACATCTTTTGGGACTTTATTTGCTAGAGAAATTCTATCAGGTCACTATAGTCCACATCCTGCTCTCCTTCACTTTAGTCACTCAATTAAGTCCTTCTGCTCCCTGATGATATTGGAGTTTTTCTGCAAAAAGACCACTTTCTCTATATCTATCTTGCATACCATCACTTCCTTCAAAAAGGAAAATTTTGTACATTCCAAGGAGATTCACTTTTGCACAGTTAAAAAAAAATCCTGATAATTTTTAAGTGTTCCTTCAATACACAGAGGGTCACCATGAATTGGAATCGACTCAATTGCAACTGTTTTTGTTTAGTTTTTAAATTAGGAAGCCTGCTTATTTCTCCCTTTACAGTTATCCTGTTATAGAATGAAAGGATATTCAAGAAACATCTTATGGTAAGTTATATCTCTTTGTAATATTGTACCAAAATATCCAGAATACAATATTTCACATGTTATATAGAGACACAAATTGAGAAGTGTTCCATTTAGTCCCAAATACCACCCTTTCTTTAAGAAGAGTTTCCATTCACCTGCTCTGAGGCCCTTTTTGTTTCATCCTTCCCTGGTTGTCCTTTTCTAGTTTACAGTTAAGTATCATCTGTCCTTTCACTTGACCCTGAGTGTGAGCAATCCTGTATTTTCAGCTGTTCTCTTTGGTACATTTCTCCTGTCTGCAATTGGGTCTTAAGAACAGAAGGGCAGGGATTTCTTCATGCTCCTATTTTTCTTGTGCTCTTATTACCGTTCTTTGCACCCAGGAAGTGCTAAGTGTGTGTTTGTCAATGTGACTATGGTATCATTTTTCATGCCTTTAGTCTGGAAGAGAGTCTCCATTAGCACTAGAGCTCTACAAAGCTTGCTGGAAGATTCATGAGATTTTCTTTATGAAGAGTCGCTAGGAACTTGTGAAAATGGTGTTCTGACCTGCAAACCATGTTCATTTCAAAGATGCAGATAATGGTTACTGGCCCTGTTATGCTGCTCTTAGAATAATGCTTATACACAGATGAATTTCAGGACCACTGAAGATAGTTATTCTCAAAATATGTTCTATGATTTCTATGAGCATCAGCATCAACTGGAAGCTTCTCAGAAATGGAAAACTGTGGGCCCTGCACTAGATCTATTAAATCAGACTCTCAAGTTTCAGCAGGATCCCAAGTATTTCCCTCCACACACTAAAGTTGGAAAAGTAGAGATCTAAACATCCTATACGCATCTCTCTCTCTGTCTCTCTCTCTGTCTCTCTCTCTTTTTAATCTCTTTGGCCACTTGTAAATAGTCACTGGGCCTCCTTTATGCATGATATTTGGAAATTGATTTGTAAGCATTCTATCTTCAAAAGAAAAGCTTTCCACAGGTCTTTTAAACACAGCATGTTCATTTTTCTAAGGATTCATTAGGATAAAAGGAGAAAATGGAAATGTGACATAGCTCAAATAATATGAAAGAAAACTATTGCTGCTTGTACTGTGTTTTATATCAGAATTCAATATGTTATTCAAAAGGTCAAAGAATATATCTAATACATTCCCTAATGTTCTGAGGAATGATAATGAAAATGTCCTGAAACCAATTCGAATGGTATCTACTGCCATTTAATCAAAGAAACTTAGATAAGGTAACACTTTGTGTAATGGGTAGGCAAAACATTTCAAATTAAAAATTCATTATCTGTTCAAATTAACCAAATGTCTTAATTCATGCTTTTTAGCATCAATTTAATTTTTAAAATTTTTACAGTGATTTCTCCCAAGAAGGTGAAATTGGGGTTTCTCATTAACTTAAGATGAACTGGTTTTGAAGTCGTTTCCCAAAAAATCTCCTAAATGGAATGGCTCACACAGAAGCAACATTATTCAAAAGCATTCAGAAAATTTGCCCTAAAATAGGCTGATATATTGTAGAGTAGAATTTCTAAAAGAATTTTGAGTTAGAATTTAGTGTCATAAAAATTATCAGAAAATATTGTCATCATCTCTAATAATATTTAAATCCCAGACTATGATGCAAGTTAAATCTATGTCAAAGATTGCATTTTAATGCAAAATTATAATGGATATTTAACTGAAGTACAGTGTTTCTTGACATACTTATCACTACCCCTCCCTGAAAACTATTCTAGGGACAGACCATATATATTAAAAAGTCAATGTTATTCCTAAAATATTCCATTTCATTTATAGTTAATAAAGCTGAAGATCCATTTCAAAAACAGTGGTTTTCCTGTGATGTTGGGCAGACATTTCATTGTGAAATGTCACTGAATCCTCCATCTTTGTAGCCAGATAATTTCATGAAATTTGACTGAATGACAAGTATTGATGTCTCATTATTTGATTTACCATTGAAGTGACAGATAGTAAATATTAATTTTATGTGGTGACTTAATTTATTCAGAAGGAGACCTGAAACAAGTGATACCATTGCTGACATCAGATGAATCTTGGCTGAAAGTTAAGAATACCAGAAAGATGCTCACCTGTATTTTATTGACTATACAAAGGCATTTGACTGAGTGGATCATAACAAATTATGGATAAAATTGCAAAGAATGGAAATGTCATAATAGTTAATTGTGCTCATGAGAAACTTGTACATAGACCAAGAGGCTGGCATTCAAATAGAACAAAAGGATACTACTGTGTGTTTAAAATCAGGAAAGGTGTGAATCAGAGTTTTATTCTTTCATCATAGTTATTCAATCTGTATACTGAGCAAATAATCCAAGAAGTTGAACTTTATGAGAAAAAGGGGGAATCAGGATTGAAGGAAGACTTACTACAACCTACAATATGCAGATGACACAACCTTGCTTGTTGAAAAAGACTTATAGCATTTACTGATGAAGATCAGAGAGCACAAACTTTGGTATGGATTACACCTCAAAATAAATAAAACAAAAATCCTCACAACTGGACTAAAAAACAGCATCATGATAAATGGAGAAAAGATTGAAGTGTCAAGTATTTCATTTTACTTGGATCCACAATCAACATCCAGGCAAGCAGCAGTCAAGAAATCAAAAGATATATCACATTGGACAAATCTACTGGAAAAGATATCTTTAAAGTTTTTAAGAGCAGTCATGTCACTTTAAAGACTAAGATCTGCCTAACCCAAGCTATGGTATTTTCAATAGCTTCATATGCATGTCACAGCTAGATAAGGAATAAAGAAGACCAAAGAAGAATTGATGCATTTGAATTGTGTTCACAAAGAATATTAAATATATCATGGACTTCCAGAAGAACAAATAGCTCTGCTTTGGAAGAAGTACATTGGGGATGCTAGTTAGAAGCTAAAATGGCCACACTTCATCTCACCTACTTTGGTCATGTTGTCAGAAGGGAGAAGTATATCATGTTTGGTTAAGCAGAAGATTATTGAAAAAAGGGAAGACCCTCAAGAGATAAATTGACACAGTGGCTGCAACAATGGGCTCAAGTATAGCTATGACTGTCAGGATGGCATGGGGCTAGGCAATATTTCATTTATAAGATCACTACGAGTCAGAACCTACTCAATGGACTCTAACAACCACAATAATACCTAATTAATAGTTAGGGGATTTTTTATCCTACTGCATGTTGACATTGACCCTGAAATAATGAGGCTCTTCAAAAAAAGTCATTCATTCACTCATTAATGCATCTACATTATGTGCCAGGCCCTGCTGTAATAAGAAAATATAAGGTCAAAATTTGATATTTCTACATTTTTTTTCCCAAAGAGCTTTGTTATATCTAGCCCTAAGTGTCTTCCAGAGATGCTGTTTCAAGAAACATTCCTACGCTCAGAATATAAGGGAGATTAATTATCAGAATTACCACTAGCACAGACTTGAAAGATAAAAATATGCTAACTCATAATGGCTTATATTGCCGTGAATTTTTTTTTAATTTTTTTTTTCAATATATTACTTATTTTGTAGGGTATTTATTGTTGTCATTTACCATTTTTCTGGTGGCATAGTGGTTAAAACATTTGGCTGCTAACCAGAAGGTCAATGGTTCAAACCCAGCAACTGCTCCATGAAAGGAAGATGAGACAATCTACTTCCATAAAAGATTTATACCCTTGGAAACACAATGCAGGTTTCTATGAGTAGTAATAGACTCAAAGGCAATAGGTTTGGTTTGGTTTGGTATTTTAGGGTAAGAATTATATTAGTTATAATTGTGTTTCCAATTTATTATTTTAAAATGCTATTTTATTTTGATTTATTAGAATTTAAATATTCAGAAATTTTAACATTTGTATATTATAATACATATACATACGTGTAAACGTGTATTAATATATTCAACTAGTATTTCCTCCCCCCCTTTTTTTTTTTTTCATCTTCTAATAAAAAGAGAATTTTTCTGGCCAAATATCTGCCACCAGACGGAACCTGAATATTGTTTATTTGGTCAAATCCCCTTTTTCTAACTGGATAGCAGGAAACATACCCAGTTCTAACTCCCAATTGTTAGATGGCATTTTTTTTTTTTTTTTTCCATTGTGGCTCTCCTGAATTGAGAGGGAAATTTCTCCTACCATACTGTCTGACCCTCTGGACCCATACCCCTGAACCCACACCCCCTGACTGGAGGTTGTTTGGAGGTTAACACCAGGGAAGAGTGAGTGTAGAGTTGCCTCTTTCTTGTCTACACTTCCTTAATCTTATATATGGAGATTTCACCCTCTGATTAAACATGTAAGGAAGAAAGGGTAAGTCTTTGCTTTTGCCACTTCTGTTGTTGTTGTTGTTGTTGTTATGTGCTGTTGAGTCAGACCTGACTCATAGCGATCCCTCCTTGTGTTTCCTAGGCAGTATCACTACGGAAGTAGATTGCCCCATCTTCCTTCTGAGGAGTGGCTGTCGGGTTTGAACCGCCAGCCTTCTGGTTAGCAGTCAAGTGCCTTAGGCACCAGTAGTATCTCTGGTGGCATAGTGCCTAAGGGATTTGACTATTAACCAGAAGCCTGGCGGTTCAAACCCACCAGGCACTCCTTGGAAGGAAGATTGGGTAATCTACTTCCCTAGTGATAATCTCTGAAAACCCAAGGAGGGGTCACTATGAGTCAGATCTGACTCCACAGCTGTAAGCAAATTTTTAATGCCACAGATGGACATTTTCCATTTTTAAAGATTATTCAGATTCAAGTTTTCTGAGACAATTGGGGCAGCACTAAAATATCTTATATTTTCTTTAACGGTGAGCTATAAAAATCAAACTCACTGCCATCAAGTGGGTTCTGACTCATAGCAACCCCCTTTTGGGTTTCCCACGCGGCAAATCTATATGGAAGTAGATTGCCCAATCTTCCTTCCATGGAGTGGCTGGTGCGTTTGAACTGCCAACTTCTGGTTAGCAGTTAAATGCCTTAGGCACTATGCCACTAGAGCTCCTTAATGCTAGCTGACATCAAACAAACAATTTACCAGGTAATATTTATCATAATAGTGGTAAGTTTTGTGAAGAAATGCAGGACACTGTGAGAGTCTTGAATAGTGAGATCCATTGTGAGCTTTGACTCCCTTGTATGCTTAGCACATAGGCCTTTGTTTCAAAACATGTCTTTATTTAGGGAGCATGACATCCTTATTTAGTGTAATTATCATGATTCTGATATATGGTTTTTTGGTAAAATTGGAACTTAAATATGTTTGATATGAAATCATTCCCTTTTCCTTATTTTATTTGCACAAATTCTCATCATCTATGGAAAGTATTGTATTTTCAAAGTGTCTTACAATAATTTGCTCTAAGGAAATCAAACATAGGAAGAGAAAGCAGCAAGGGCCTGTTAAAAGGCGTGTTGAAAATAGAGTGAAAACATTAAAAACGCACACCATATCAATCAATAACTTTGATAATCTATGAAGAATATTTAGATAGAAATTTTAATTGGTGTTTAAAGTAACTAGAATTGCAATAGCATTTCTTCTCATATCTGTTCACTTTAGTCACATAAAATTCACAATATTTCACTGCTTCACTCTTACTTTTCTGTTGTATTTTGATTATCAAATGCTTGTGTTTAGTTACTTTTCCCATTTTATAATCTTCAGAGCTGTTTTTAAGGAGCTTTGGTAGTATAGTGGCTAAGGCACTTGATTACTAACCAGAAGGCTGGTGGTTCAAACCCACCAGCCACTCGTTGGAAGGAAGATAGGGCAATCTCCTTTTGTAGTGATACTGCCTCGGAAACCCAAGGAGGGGTGGCTATGAGTTGGGTCCGACTTGACAGCACATAACAACAACAGCAGCAACATAAATGATCAATTTTAGTCAAGGTTCAGGGCATCATTTTTGAGGGTGTATTGCCTTACTAGTTGAATGTGAGTATAAAGCATTAAACTATTTTTCATGCTGCCTGATAGATATTGTGTTCACTAGCCATTAGTTCTATGCTTTCATAGGAATAGTAGGCAATCACTAAATATTATAAATAAATGGCCAAACATTTCTTCCCTTTCCAATTTAAAAGTTATACCATTAAATATATGCTAAAGTAAATGTGATAGATATTTAATGTTTAGATTATAGGGAAAAAAATTGATGCCACACTTTAAAAGTGTTATTTGGTAAATGGATTAAAATATAGAGGAGATGTGAAAACAGTCATATGGATTCAGAACTAGCTTCAAGACCATAAATAAAGCATAAGAACGAAGTGGCAATGAAGCAAAACTGTAGGAGGTGTTTAGGAGGGTGAAACAGAAGGTGGTAGTAGGGTTGATCATTTTTAACATTTATCATTTATTAATGATTCTAAAAGAATCTGTGAATAGCACATTGGGGAACTTTACAGTCTGTGCTAAAATGGGAGATATTGCAAGCAATGGAATCTAAGAAATATAATTGACCTAACAAAAACATCGTAATTACAGGAAATTTTAGTATCATTATAAAGTCACACATGTTGGGGGAAAAAAAACAACAGCATTTTATAAGAAAAATGCTAAATAATTGTGTGAATTGTAGGAATACAGATGAGGTTTAGTATTTCTAAGGTTAGAGCTTAGTGGTTTTCATGGTAACTTATTCCTGTGCTTCTGTTTGGATGCTTGTCTCTAGTTGCCCCACTGATTATCTTCTACCTTTTTTTTTTTTTTTTTTTTTTTTTTTTAATGACAGTCTAATCATAAAAAAAAGAAAGCAAGCAGGCAGGATTAACTTTTTTTTTTTTTCAATTGTCTTTGGCATATATAGCACAGTGGTAAAGGGCACCAACTCTGAAATCAAATTGCATGTTTGACTTCTGGCACCACTGCATATTAGTTGTGGGATCATGGTCAAGTTACTAATCTCTCTGTGCTTCAGTTTCTTTATATTTGCAGTTAGATACTGTAATGTCTATGAGATTGTTGGGAAGATATTTGAAGTGCCTGGTACATAAAAACAATATATGTATTTCTAATAATATGGTTACTGTTAATTTCACCACTGTTCTTTGTCTTATGGACAGTGACTGAGCAAACAAGATTTGTCTGGAGAAGTGTCTTAAAAGCAGTGCTGTGACAATGCTGACATTTAAAGTTTTGAAATCCCCTTCAGTGAGAGGTTCTCCGGGGTATCAAGCCTCTTTAGTGAGATTCCAAATTTTATGAAGATCGGTACTCTCTTCTTATTTTGTTTTTTTAGGATTGTTATATTTTATTCATCCAATTCTCTTTCTCATTATGCAATCAGATAAAACTATTACCTAAGTCGGTATTGGAGCATGCTCCCAGATTAAGTGTCAGAAAATTTGTATCAGACTTAACCTGGTAGGGCGTAATTCAATGTGCCATCAGTCAGGCAAACAGGTACCCTGACACCATGGGTGGTGGATTGGGAAGAATGGCAGGATCCTTTCTGGAAGACCATCTACAAGGGGGGGAAATGAATAAAGTGCTCTATTAAGTTACTACTGCTTATAATGTAGCTAAGTAAAATCATGGAGTAAAATCACATTTAAGTGATATAGAATATTTATATATTTTTATCTGTTATAAACCGAAGTTAGCTAATAGCAGGAAAAAAAAAAAAAAAACGATAAGGTGAATAAGATCTAAGATCAGTTGTTTAAGTAAGTATGTTCATTTTGTTACTTTAACAAAGAAGACTTCCCTGAAGTCAATAAAACAATGCCAGTGGAAAAGCACTATTTATTCTCCTTGTGATGCCAATGAAAAATGCTCCATTCATTCAGCTACCCAGGCTTCAAAAGGCTTAGAGAAATGGAACTAATGTTGATTGAAGAAAAAGATGATAAGTTTATACACAGCAAGTTTTTCAAGGAATTAGGAATGAAGAACATGGAAACAGCCTGATGCTGGAGTATAAGTATTTAGCTCAAGGTTGAGAGTAATATCAGGAATAAAGCAAATGTGGCCTGATTATCAAGAATAGCTCCCTGACTGTAACAAATAGTTGGTACTGGAAGTCCTCCTAAGGAAATTGGGACAGCTCTGGGGTACAAGCCAATTAAAACTAGAGATATACTCCCTACCTAAACAGATAAAGCAATAAGCATAAGTGAGGCTCCATTCCATGGTGTGTGGGGGGAGGGGTATAGAGGGACGATAACAAACACTTCCATGGAGTTGGAAGAGTGGGTGACCTTTTCACGTTTTTGGTCTGAGTTAACTGCAATTTAGCAAAGAAGAAGAAAACATATGCAACAGGATCACTTGGTCCAATCTGGTACGACAGAAATTTGTTTTGCATTCGTTCTTTTATTCTGCACATGCAACCTAAGCTTTCCTAGATTTTTTAAGGTTTGGGAGGAGCTGATACTTATATAAGTTTTCTAAATTCATAGGAGGGAGCTCTGGTGGCATAGTGCCTAAGGCATCTGACTCCTAACCAGGACGCTGGCAATTCAAACTCACCAGCCACTCCTTGGAAGGAAGACTGGACAATCTACTTCCATAGTGATACCGCCTCGAAATCCAAGGAGAGGTGGCTATGAGTCGGATCTAACTCCATGACAGTGAGTTTAGTTTAAAATAATAGGAAGCAAGATAAAAAAGAAAAATGTTCAGTACTTCATCCCAGCCTCCTTATTGTTATTAATGCTATCAGAATGTTACTCTTTTGTGGAAAGAAATTGTTACTTTTAATAACATAATTCCCCAATTTTAGATGGACCACTCAGCAAAAACTGTTGCAGAAGTACATTGACAAGGCAATGCCAGGACTTCAAGCTGGCTTCAGAAGAGGGTGTGGAAGGAGGGAATTTCATTGCTGATGTCAGATGGATCTTGGCTGAAAGTACAGAATACCAGAAAGGTGTTTATCTATGTTTTATTGACTATGCAAAGGCATTTGACTGTGTGGTCATAACAAAGTATGGATAACATTGCAAAGAATGAGAATTCTAGGACACTGAATTTTTCTTATGAGGAACCTGTAAACAGACCAAGAGACAGTATTTGAACAGAACAAGGGGATACTGCATGTTTCAAAATCAGGAAGGGTGTACATCAGAGTTGTATCCTTTCACCATACTTATACAATATGTATGCTGAGAAAGTAATCTGAGAAGCTGGACTATGTGAAGAAGAGCATGGCATCAGTATTGGAAGAAGACTCATTAACAACCTGAGATATGCACATGACACAATCTTACTTGCTGAAAGTGAAGATGACTTGAAGCATTTGCTGATGAAGATCAAAGATTATAGACTTCAATATGGATTACATCTCCATGTAAAACCAAGTAAAACAAAAAAGAAAACCCACTGCCTTCAAGTCAATTCTGATTCAGAGTAATCATATAAAACTGAGTAGAACTGCCTCATAGGGTTTCCAAGGCTGTAAACCTTTACGGAAGCAGATGACCTCATCTTTCTGTTGTAGAGTGGCTGGAGGGTTCAAACTGCTGACCTTTTGATTAGCAGCCCAGTGCTCTGAGAACAGTACCAATGGAGCTCCTTCAATAAAAGGAACAAATAAAAAAATGGACCAATAAGCAACATTATGATAAATGGAGAAAATATTGAAATTGTCAAGGATTTCATTTTACTTGGATCCACAATCAATGCTCATGGCACCCTCCGTCAACAAATTAAATGATATATAGCACTGGGCTGATGAGTTGCAAAAGACCTCTTTAAAGTGTTTAAGAACAAAGATGTCATTTTGAAGACTAAGATGTGCCTGACCAAAGCCATGGTATTTTCAATAGTCACATATGCATGTGAGAACTGGACAATGAATAAAGAAAACTGCAGAAGAGTTGATACATTTGAACTGTGATGTTGACAAATAACACTGAATGTAACATGGGCTGCTTGAAGAATGAACAAGTCTGTCTTGGAGGAAGTACAGCCAGAATGTTCCTTAGAAGCAAGAATGGACAGACTTTGTCTTTTATACTTTGGTTATGTTGTCAGAAGGGACAAGTCCATGGAGAAGGATATCATACTTGGTAAAGTAGAGAATCAGCAAAAAAGAGGAACACCCTCAATGAAATGGAGTGACACAGTGGCTGTGACCATGGGCTCAAGCATAGGAATTATTCTGACTGTGGTATAGGACCGGGTAGTGTTCTGTTCTGTTGTATATAGGGTTACTAATGGGTTAAACTGACTCAATGGCACCCAACAACAATACTCAGCTAGGCTGGTTTCCCAGCCTCCTTTAGTCCTATGTATAGCCATATAGTTATGTTCTTCTCTTCTCTCTTACCCTCTTCCTGCTAACCGGAATGAGGCCAAGATGATAGAGGCAAGAGCAACTGTCTTGTGCCATGAGTTGGAAGTTATATTTTGAAGTTGATAGAACAAGTCAGAGGGAGGCTGTGCTCAAAGTAAATTTGGGTAGAAGAATTGTCATAACACCTTGCACTCTGACATGAGAAAGAGAAACAAGTTTTATCTTGCTAGTTTGGTATTTCTTTTACAGCAGCCAAACAGATAAAGTGAAAATATTCTCTAAAATCCAAAAACTCAGTTCTTTCCACTGTAAAACAAAGATACAATATTACTTACTTAGGACTGTTAAGATTAAATGAGATCATCCTTTCAAATATTTATAATCATATTTAATATATATATATAGATATATATATATATATATATATATTTATCCTCTTGAGAAATGCAAGATTTTTCTTTTTCTTTTTTTTTTTAATATATGAAGTTAGATTTTCAGCAAGCATTCTAAAGAGATGAAGAGCCTCTCATTTTCTTAACCTTCTATTTATTTACCCTGCTTACTCTTAACTTTGAGTCACTCCTACTATCTACCTTTCTGACATCTACAGTGTGGAACAAATAACATAATTGTGCACCCTGGGCAACCAGAAACTCATGCTCTCCAACTTTAATTGAGTCTTCTGAGCAGTTGGGCTTCATGATAATATCTTAACATATTCCTGGGTCATCCTTCATTTCACTCAGGAGTGCTCCAAAGAATGACTATTCTGCTCAAGCTACTTACACCAGTGATTCCTGTGTGCATTGAATATGTCATAATAAATCCTTCAAGTCCTCATGCTATTCCTACAAATCTAGGTACATCTGCAATTGCTCTAACTCCTTTTCTTCTAGTTTTGGAGAAACAATTATTCCTCTTTCTGTCTCTTGGACACTTCTTGTTTGCTAATTCCTTCAATGATTTAATTGTTACCCTATTATAGATAAATGTATATATATATATATATATATATACACACATATATATATGCATATATATGTATGTATATATATGTACTTCTTTCACGTATGAAGAAAATATATGATCAAATCTCTCTCAACTTGTGAATATTGTTCCTTATTTTATCTGACCTCTACCTAAAGCCTTATCTCCGTCCTTTCTAGAATTAAGCTGTCTCTTCTTCATTGCCTTCAATTCACTCTTCAATACTCTGCTATCTGATCTTTTCTGTGACCTATCTAATGAAACTCTTCCAGTAAAAGTCAGTAACAGCACACTAATAGACTAATAAAAGGATTCTTTTAAGATCTCTATGCAGCATCTGACCACTTAAAAATTCCTTTCTTGAAAATCTCTCTTCTCTTGACACCCAAAGCACCGATCGCTTCTGTTTTTTTTTTTTTTTTTTTTTCCCTCTGATGACTTCACTATTCATGTTGGATTTTGTACCACCTCTCCTTTTGTGTGCCTTTTAAATAATGATGTTCTCCAGGTTTCTGTCTTTGGCCATCTTCTCTTCTCTTTGATCACTTGCTCCTCTTCTAATGCCATATGTTGTCTTTTACATACTGATTTCTTTAAACATCATTTTTACTTTCATGCCGTCTTTGGAAAATGTGGCAGATTGACTCACTCAACACCATTAAAATCCCCTTGTTCTGTGCAGTTTTCTATTTAGAGTCAGGAAAGCTACAGAATGCATTTCCCAGACACCCTTGGCATTTGCTCTAGCTACGGTTGTGATGTGGATGTGAATATCATGAGGAAGAGGTTGCAAAGCTCCTCTGTCACGCAAAGTTTTGGGGCCTTTGATTTTCCTCCAGCGTTCCTGATACCTGGTTTCTAACTTCATGGATGTTCAGTGGCAGGGCAAAGGGAATCTCTTCTGAAGGATGAAATTAATCAGATTTGGCAGAGTTCTAAGTCTGGCACATCTGCTAAGAGTTTTCTGATTTATCACTTCCCCTTACTAGCAAACACAGCAACTACAGTGGCAGGTGAGGACTTTGGTATCATTCTAGATGTTGTTTTTGGAAACAGGATTTCCAAACCTGTACTAATTCTCAGTGTGCTCCATAACTCTTAATAGATTTATTTTTGCTTATCCTAGCTAGAGTAGATTCTATGGTTTGCAAGTAAGAATTTTGGCTGATTTAATTCCCAAACCCAGGCTCTCATCACAAGTCTCTCCTCAAAACCCCACTGACTGTCAGTATAAATGTCAACTGGGGATTGACCCTGGTGGATATATCATCATGGCAAACTTATCAGGAAATACATTGCTTTCCTCTGCAAACATATGCTTGTTGCTGAATTTCCAAACTTGTTAACAACATTAATTATCTACATAATAATTCAAGGTACGGCTTCTTTGTTTTCCTACCTTCAACCAGTCACTGTCTAGCAGAGTTCATCTCATCCATAACTGTCCTATCCAACTTACTCTTCTCTTTTCTATTCATTATTCCTTTAATCCAAGTGCTCATTTTTAGGCCTGGAATATTGCCGTAATTTACCAAGTTGTCATTGTCTCTATTCTTGTTCCACTGCAATTTATTCTCCTCAGTTTAGATAATTTCTAAGACATAAATTTGAACATTTCTCTATTGCTTAAAACCATTCTCATTGTCAAAAAAGTAGAGTATAAAAAATCTAGTATGATACATAGTGTCCTCCATGAGCTGATTCATGAAAATTTCTCCAGGTTAAGCCTTGATTGTAACTCATATCCTAGTCCTTCCTATTCTGAGATGCTCACAGCTCCTTGAACACACCAAGCTCTTTATGCCTCTATTTTATCCTTCTGTTTTCCTTCTCTCCTTCACTCTGCCTGAGTTGGAAGTGAAATTTTAAGGCTTTTTTTTATATATCGCCAAATCAACCTCCTTAAAGCATAAGTGTAGGCTTGACATGCCTCTTAATGTTTGGAGGGAAAACAAACAAACAAACAAAAACAACTTGCAACAAATAGATGCAAGAATTGCACTATTAACAGATTTGGAGCCCTTAAATGATGGTGTCAAGGATGCTCGGCATGAAATAGCTGGTCTGGGTCTTGAATTCAAGTCTGGGTCTTTGGATTCAAGTCTAGTTCTTTTTTCACCACAACTGATAGCAAGTGCCATCAAGATGAAAGAATTGGGAAAGGGCTGGAGAATAAATATGAGAGAAGGGAAAGGATTTTGGACTCCATTGACATGAATAGTTTCAGTTTTCTTATATGGTAGCTTTTATGAGTCTCTCCAAATAACATATTGAATAAGTTCTGCCATTCAGTGCTAGGGATGTTGTTGTTGTTACGTGCCGTCTAGTCAGCCCTGACTCATAGCGACCTCTCCTTGGGTTTCTGAGGCAGTATCACTAAGGAAGTAGATTGCCCCATCTGCCATTGAGTTGATTCCAATTCATAGCAACACTATAGGACAGAGTAGAATTGCCACAGAGATTTTGAAGGCTGTAAATCTTTACACAAGTGACTGCCTCATCTTTCTCCTGCAGAGTGGCTAATGGGTTCAAACTGTCAAACTTTTGGCACCTGAGCTCCTTAGTGATAATATAGGATCTTGAATAATCTTACTTATTTAAAAATATTCAGAACAAGCTCTTCTATTTACTACAAATTAGATAGCTGTAACTATTTCTCAAGTGAAATAAAAGAATAACTATCTAAAGTATATTTTATCTCCAAATTTTCTTAAATACCAGAAGATCTTTTCACTCAAAGATGAACAGACAGATGACAAGTGTCTTACTTTCTTTTGAAGAGTTGGAGAAACTGAAGGAGAGAGAAGAGAAATGAGTTGGTCAAGGTTACAGAGGTGTGGTGAAGAGTAAAATTACTCTCCTAGAACACTTGTTATTTGCCTTGATTTTTTAAGATGAAATCAACAGCTTTACATCAGCCACTGATCAGGTACCAGATGGCAAAAATGTTCAGTCGCTACCACCTAGGGCTATATTCAAACCAATGAAAGGCCTGTATCTCATTACCGGTCCCCTGAGCTCTCCATTCTCCCACATGGTTCTGTCCTTTTCAAGTAGAAAAGTGACATTATTTTTAAAACTGCCCTTGTTTCAGATAACCAAAAGTTTCTGATAATATAAACAGGTTTGTCCTTTTAGTTTTTTGATTTGCATGAGAGTTTTGAGCTTTCATTGAATACCACTGCAACAGAAATTAATAAAACAAAGGCAAATAAAACTAAACTGTGCTAACATCCCAGATCTTGCTTCACTGTCAAGAAATATAGTGATTTAGTAGGTTTGCCAGATTTAACAAATGGAAACACAAGATACCTAGGTAAATTTTATTTTCAAATAATTGTGTTTTTTTTTTTTCTTGCCTATTCAATAAGTTTTACAAGTATCATTCAGTGACATTGATTAAAATCTTCATGTTGTGAAACCATTGTGGAGATCATTTTATTTTTTATTTATTGTGATTTTGATGAAAGTTTTCAAAGCAAATTAATTCTCCATTCAACAATTTATACAATATTTGTCTCCTGACATTACTTGTAATCCTCTCAATGTAACAGCCCTTTTCCCACTTTCTCTTGTTTCTGTTTGTCCTTTCATGCCACTTCCTGCCTTCTAAGCTTTGTTTTTGGGCAAAAGCTTCTCTTTTGGTCTCCTATGGTTGATTGTTCTGAGGGGTACATTCCTCACAGATACTATTGTTTACTTTATAAGTCTGTCTGTTGTTGGGCTGACAGGTTATCCTTGGGACTGGGTTCAGTGCCAGGTTTGAAGATTATCTAAAGGCCATAGTTTTGGGGGTATCTGGTCTTTTTTTAATGATTTTGAATTTTGTTATACATTTGTGTTAGACTGGGTTTTATATTGACACACAGCTCCAACTATCACAACATTTTTCTCCCATTCTGTCCAGGACCTTCTATTGTAATCCCAATCAAAGTGGTAAATGAACACTTCTTTTTAGTCTACCTATAGTGAAAATAAAGAGCTCCGGTGGTGTAGTACCTAAGAGAATTGACCACTAACCAGAAGGTTGGTGGTTCAAACCTACCAGGCACTAGACAGAAGGAAGATGGGACAATCTACCTTCCGTAAAGATTTACCAGCTTGGAAACCCAGTGGGGGTCACTATGAGTAAGAATTGACTCGATGGTAGTGACTTTGTTTTTTTGGTTTATGGCCCAAATATTGAATGAAATATCCTTAGACATTTTTGGAATCCTGTATTTTATCTGATAACTTTGTGATTGAATGATGGATAATTTAAATTATTTTGTATAACTGAAATCACAAGCAGGCATAAGCTGCTCATACAAGTGTATAATAATGTCCACTGAAGTTATTTTATACACCATAGGAGACAATCATATCCTGTACAAAGTATAATAATGCCGAAAATTTACAAAGAATAGGGGGGAAAAAGTGACTACTCTTTTGTCTTTGAAATGGAATTATATTGTAACTTGCTACCATGAAAAAGTGTAGCAAAATAAAATATATTTTTTTAAGTCTCTCTTATAGAAATAGAACAACAAATAAATTGTTCAGCAATTGCTTTCCATTTTTCCAATAAGAAAAACATGCAGCTCCTAGCTGGAAAACTACTGGCTAAGTTTTAAGTTCAGCAACACTGTAGACTGAATAACAAACTCAGAATTATTGCATGTATCCTCCATTTTTCTCTCTCTCAGGTAAATTTATGAATGTAGAAGTACAGTTCCTTGCATGAATATGTTTTAATAGTGTCTACAATTAAAAGCTGGCACACAGATTAAAGAAAAATATGGACAAATTTGCCTAGGTATATATTTCATATTTAATTGTTTAGTCTCATTTTAAGAATGATGGAATAACTATATTATGAAACTCAATATATATAGATGAACTCAAATCACACAGCCATGGTAACAAGGACATTTATGGTAAATAGAAAGACTACATTAGAATCCCTTTTAGGTGTAAGTTCTTCTCTTGATCCACAGAGATTTATACATCTAACATCCTTTAACATTGATGAATATAAATCCCAGGCACAGAAGAAAAGACATAAATTCTTTTTATTTATTTATTTTTTCATTAGAATTTGGGTGAAGATTTACAGAGTAAATTCACTTTTCATACAGCAGTTCACATATACTTTGTCTCATGTCATTGACCAAAATTTACAATGCAGC
>NW_006922083.1:743316-756414 GCF_000298275.1 Orycteropus afer afer | reverse complement strand
GTCTGTGTTAATTGGTTTCCCTTTTCTTTGTTGAAGAGGGTCTGTGCAATCCTTCTGCCTAGTCCGCCATCTTGCCCCGCCTCAAGACATAAATTCTTATAATTCTAGATGTAAGTATCCTACCTCTAAGGGTTAGTCTTATGAAAGCTAACAAAAGCAATGAAATAGAAAGTTCAGGGAGCTGACATTATGCTCTTAACCCAAGATAATTCAATATAGATAGCAATGGGTTTCTGAATTGTAAGCTATGCATTTTGATAATAATTTTAATGTGAATACTGACATTATGCTATAACTATAGTTGGTATTGTAACATAGCTGTAATTTAAAAGTGAAGCTATTTTATTGTACTTTCTATTTTTTTTGAAATGTTAAAGGAAAAAAATTATATAATGAGTATGCTGCCAGCCATGTTGTCTTCTGAAAATTCAAGATATTTGAATACTTTTCAGTTAATCTACTTTTCACCTCAAATAATGTAAAACCTTGGTGACAGGAAGTAGTCTCATAAAAGTAAAATGCAATAGAGAAGAAAGGAATATTTCTCAGTGCATTACATAATGAAGTCTTACTTTTTGAACATCTATTTTTATTGATTCCTGAATTCATATTTTAATCAAGTTAGGATGGCTCATTGTTTCAGAATTATTTAAAAAGAAATTGGAATTGTATTTGTAAATTCATGCTAATCTTACATAATCATATTGAAAAGTGGTTATTTTGTTCCCAGAAAACTATATTTGTCTGGGATACAGTGATCTTTTGGGGCAGTTGGGTTGGTAGGGGTAAGAGGAGGTCTTGCTTTGTGACTGAGAACTGAAGAACCGCTAAAGCTGTGTCCTCAGTGACACGCAGGAGAGACTGAGGAGATCTAAGGTGGCAGGAGTTTCATGCACACTTCAAAATAATGAAAAACAGTTATTGGGAAAATGTCATGTACTCACAGCTCGCTCTACATGCTGCTTCTAATCTTATTTGTACAAGTACAGGCAAAATCTACTAACAACAGAGATCGTCTCTTTCCCTTTGTTACAATTTAGTATTGATCGCTGTGTGGGAAGGTTGACATGAATCCCAGAATGGGTTTAATTACAAGTATACACAAAAAAGTAATTGGCAGAATAAGTATGGGGTTAGTTAGCAGGTTTCTTTTGAAAGAACCACAATATCCTACTTGAACAGCAGTAGTAATCAACAATAAACAAAGAAATAAATATTTGAATCCCTAGTCCAACTCAACATTTATTTCTCTTTTAACCAATTTCTACAAAAGCATTTCAATGTCATCTCTATTATCTAGGTACACAAGTTAACTCTTACAATAAATATCACATTGAAAAATTAAAATAGGAGAGACATTCAAGAAACAGAGGAAAAAAGAGACAGAAGAAAACATGAGGTAACCACCCTACACCCCCACAGTTATTGTAGTTTGATAGGAAACATACTAGAACTCTAGATGTAAACATTGTAGCATTTTGGCAGCTCTTAAATAACCCTAAAAATTTAGCTTAGTGATATCTTCTCTACTGATGATTTTTATGTTTAAGTAGACTATATCTCAGAAACAAGAATCTGAAACTTCATTTCACAGTATGTTTCTTTTCTCAACAGCTGATTGTGTTTCCACTATCTCATTTTGTTATGAGGACACAAATTGGTTTCTCAGGTCATGCTGTTATTAATACGATTTTTTTTTTTTTTTTTTAATAATTGAATTTAGCTCAGAAGTTGGCTGGGATAACAGACAAAATGAAAATGATAACTCTTGATGTGAAAGCCTCAAAAAATGAAATAGAACATAATGGTGTTCTTGGCTTACTTTAAAATGTCTGAGATATACTGGACTTATTAATGCCATAACATAATGGAAGTAGGGCTCACTAAGGCATTCCTGTTTAGGGAGTGTGAGCAATTCATTAGGAAGTTTGCTGTGTATCCAGGAGCTACTTCATTGGGATGTGTTTTGTTTTGGCTTATTGTAAGCTCAATGTGTTTTCCCATTGTATAATTATTTTCTCTAATAAACCAACATAATATTAATTTACTGTAAAAGTAAAAATAAAACTTCTATCTATGGATTATTAAGCTTCAATCCCACCTGCCATGTTGGGTTTCCAGATGCTTTATGTGAAAAGCGTTTTGTGTGTGTGAGTGTAATCACTTTAAGATAATCTAATTTGGAGTAAATAAAAGTGATTGTGATTTCCAGTTTGAAAACTAATTTAATTTTTGCGATCCTATAAAGATGAAGATTAGTCTTTTAGTTAACCATTAATTATCAGCTACAATCACTGTGCTGGAAACATAGTAGGTATTTAATAAGTACTAGTGATTGACAACTGATGAAAATATTGACATTTTTCCTATGTATACATAACTACTAGTAAGCAGAGTAACTAGTAAAATTTTCAGTACATCTTGTTTTTATATTTTTCTTTTGAAAATTCTCTGCAAGTAAGTATAAAGAAATACCAACAAGGATCTTTATTTAGTTTGTTCCAAAATAAATATCATCATTTATTTTCTATCCAAAAGATCTACTTCTGTTGGTACATATTAGTCGGATTGGCAGACTTTGATTCAAAGAACTACAATAGCAGAGGTGTTACATTTTAAGATACAGGTGCACTGACATAAAAGAAGTTGATTCATACCTGCCTGTGTTCCTCAAATCAGTGAGATGGAGTCTCCTGTCAGAGCACTGACTGCCATTATGTAATGTAATCAAAGTACAGGACCACTGTCTGATTAAAAATAGAAAACACTTTTAACAGCATTACCCTGAAACAGATTGGCATTCACATGACAGAGCAAAATGTATAGAAGTATATGTCTTCTTACGTTTTAGGAAAAATAAACTATAGAGTAGTGATTATATTGCATGTTTATGTTCAATTCTATGAAGGTAAAGTGTATGCTTAGTTTGAAAGGGCATATTCAGTAGTATAATTCCATATCACCTCTTAAAACTGAAACATATTTTTTAAAATTCTAATCTACAAGAAGTAAAAATGTACATAATATTCTTAGCTGATGATATAACAGTTTAAAAAGTTTTGGAAGCACAGTTCAAGAGAATTTGAGTTATATCAAAAGGCAACAACTTTCTGAACTGATTGGAACAACAAAATTTTGAAACAAAGGTAAAAAACAAATGATTTAATCTGATTCTCACAGCACTGGTACATTTACAACTCAACAGGGCTTGCATTAACCAAAGACAACTTGAAACATCAGCTATCAGGAATTTTTTTGTAACTATCAGGCAATTATTTTGAAACTAAAAAATGATGCAACTATAGTGACTTATTGTCCATAAGACAAGTAGAAAAATCAAGATGATGTTAAATAAAGATACACAGTTGTGACCTGCATAAAATATTATCTTAAATATTTTCATTAATAACTAAAAACAAAGCAAAATTAATGAATCTGATAAATAAAGTCACTTGAAAGTGATTCCTTATAGGACATTTTAAAAGAACTACAGTATTTTGTAAAATCTTCATGAAAATGAACAAAATTGTATGTTTCCTATAAGCCTAATAAGATGGAGTACAATATGCTAACAATTTAAAATATTTTAGGGATAGGTAAGCATTTTTAGAAATTTTTAGAAATTGGGATTGTTGTATTACTATCTCATTTATATGAGCATATTTTTGCAATAGTACAATATTTGCTTTTTTTTCCCCTAATGTCTGAATACTGAAAGTTTAGGGGTAATTTTTTTTCCTTGGGCATTTTATGAGGATGAGATCTTCATTATTTTTAGAAAAATCATTGAAATTTTTGACAATGATGGAGTTTAGTAATCTAAAAATGGCTGTATTTAACTTAAATATATAGTATTATAGTTAATTATTAGATTAATTATGGTCCTTATTTAAAAACTTTTTTTTCACTTAAGCTAGACAAGTACACTTTCACATTCTGACTGAGTTCTAAAAGGAACTTTTGTGTTTTTGTGTTATAAAGAGTTTTATCTTTTACAAGTAGTGATTGAAAATTTTAGAAAAACAATGGCATATGTCAAAGTAGAATGGATAAAAACATAATCTAACATAAATCCTTAGTTTTACATCTGAGGGAACTGAGACTGAGACACACTGAAGATAAAGTTCAAGCTATTTACTGGCAAAACCTATTGTCATCAGGTCCCTTCTGACTCATAGTGACACTGTAAGACAAAGTAGAACTGTCCTACACGGTTTCCAAGGCTGGAAATTTTGACAGAATCAGACTGCTTCATTTTTCTCCCATAGAGCAGCCAGTTGGTTCAAACTGCTAACCATTTGGTTAGCAGCCAAATGATCTGACCACTGCCCCATCAGAACTTCTTATTTAATGGCAAAAAAAAAAAGAGCTAAATCTTCATTTTTTCAATTTTCAAACCATTACCCTTAACCACACTGTCTAGATCACATTGTTCTTCTAAGATTAGAGTATGTGTGTATCAAACTGGGTTTTAAATGTAATAAAGCAAAACAAAACAAAACAAAATACTTAAAGGGATCCCACACACACACAAAAAGAACCTTATAAAGCAATGGATGTATATGCACTATAAATAGTAATTTTCCACAATGATGGGAAACACTCTGAAACAGTCTCCATAAGACATGTGGTTCAGCCCATTCTGGCAATAAAAAGAGTGTTCTTAAAACTTGCCCTTAATTTCTCTCTGCCTATGTGCCTTTCTCTGTGTTTTTCTTTACATCTCTCAGAACTTTTTTTCTGTACAAATATAGATGGATCACATGATTTTTGAGCTGCTTTCTAGTTCAGTTAAAGGTCATAAAAACTCAACACCAAAAAACAAAAGCTCACTGCTGTGAAGTCAGATCTGATCTGTAACTACCCCTCCTTGGGTTTCTGAGGCAGTATCACTACAGAAGTAGATTGCCCAATCTTCCTTCCAAGTAGTGGCTGGTGGGTTTTAAACTGCCAGCTTTCTGATTAGCAGTCAAATGCCTTAGGCACTATGCCACCAGGCCATAGTATGAATTATAATAATCTCTAAAAATTGTCTGATCCCAAGACTTCACTTAATTTGATCTACATGCACTCTTTCCATTCTACCTGAAGCAGAGGAAAGAGTGTTTTTAATAATTGGAATCCTTATTGAGATCCATGTCTTGAACCATTATTTTTTGTAAGTAAAGAACCACATTTCAAATAGTTTCTGAGATGTATCTTCTTGAATTTTTGATAGAGAATTACATCCCCACCTACATAAAAATATGTTGCAATTTACTGCAACAGGTAAATGTGATAAATATTGATAGATAGAAAAGTGAATATAACACACACGCATACCTTTTTCAGCTGGGACAGTAGGTTAAATCTGTAATCCTTTCAGCATGCACAAGAATATTTTAGAATATATTTTATCTGAGTAACATGTGTTGAGTTCTTAATGCAGTTAGAGAAGGAATAAACTTGGCTCACATCTTCCTTTCTTATCAGTCTTAGCAAAAGAGACGGCCCCTTTGAGGGAAGAAAAATAATGAGCTGTCTTAGAGGTACTTCATGGAATGAAATACACTGATCTATTTATTTTCTCTTAGTATGGATAAGTGTTTCTTTTCTTTTTTTGTTAGTTATAATTTAGTGAATGTTGCACTGTCACTTTCTCTTTAATGTATGCGTACCACTTCCCATCCATTTTTCTGTTAAGATGTACTTTAGGAGAGTACTGTGAAAGTTGTCATCAATTGAGCTGCTTCCTTGACAAACTTCAAACATGGAACTAGAATAATTAAATAAAACTATCAGGGAAATATTTCAAAATAATAAGTAACTATTTGAACTGAGGTTTCTTTATGAGATTTAATAAATGTCACTGACTTGAATCCTCAAACACAACCCTATCCAGGGAATTGATGGTTTCAGCTTTACTTTTCTTCCTGGACCATTCATATCTACCAGCCACTCCTCGGAAGGAAGACGGGGCAATCTACTTCTGTAGAGTTTGTTGTTGTTGTTGTTATGTGCCGTCGAGTCGGACCCGACTCAAAGAGATCCCACCTTGGGTTGCTGAGGCAGTATCACTACGGAAGTAGATTGCCCCATCTTCTTTCCAAGGAGTGCCTTGGAAACCGAAGGAGGGGTCACTATGAGTCAGATCTGATTTGACAGCAATGAGTTTGGATTTTTTTGTCTTGGTTTTCTTCCTGGAACAGTCGACTTTTCTGTGTAAATCTGTAGTAGATTCACATTGTTGTATCTGTAATGAAGACTTGGTTCAGTAAACAATAGGGGGGAATCAAGCATACCCAAGTGTTGCTCAGGATGAAATAAAAATTTAAATTACATGTTTGAAGGTGATACAAACATTAGCAAAATGTACTTATTTGGCAGTGGTGGAGGACAGAGTGACAGTTCAGTGGTAGATTCTTGCCTTCCACGCAGGAGACCCAGGTTCAATACCCAGACGATATACCTCATGTGACTGGTCTGTCAGTGGAGTCTTGTGTGTTTCTATGATACTAGATGGATTAGGAAGAAAGGCCTGGATATCTACTTTTGAAAATCATCCAATGACAATCCCATTGATCACAACAGTTAGATCTGCAGTCAATGAAAGGGATGGCACAGGACCAGGCAGTGTTACATTCAGTTGTACATGGAGTCAAGGACCAATTCAATAGCAGCAAGCAACAACATTTATTTGGCACAATGTGTCATTTAAGATAAGGGAAAATGTTTCCTAGATGTTTCTTCTCTTGAATATTTTCAGGAAATTCTAGTGTTGAAATAAATAAAGACTTGATGAGGCATAAGAAAAGTGGTGGTGGTGGTTCTGATGGCCGTCATGGGTGACTTGATCTTTTGTACAAATTATTTCAGAGTCAAGCAGTTATTGTGAAACATTTGGGGTGTGTGTGTATATATATATATATATATATATATATATATATACAAACTTTAGTATTTAAAATTATTTTAAAAATTATATGAGAAACAGTAAATGCACAATTTGAAATTGATGATATCATTCGGGTTGTATAAGATTTGAAGGCTTACAGAGAAGACCTAATACTCTAATAGCACCACTTGATTTATTCTCCTAACTGCATCACTTATATATGATTATTAAGTATATGAAATGAATATGGTTTAAATGAATGGAAGGTTTTTGTCCAGGAATAACTTTAGAGACAGACTAACTCAATACATAAAGTAGAAAACATTATATTTTGAAACATGTCAGAAAAATAACTACATTGTGATAGTGGTAATTTAGCTAACATTTTTATCTTTAAAAGGCTTTTATCTATTTCTTTATCTGGTAAGGGGATGATGTCCAATGGATAGAAAAAATTATTGATTAATGCATTTTGAATTATTGATTATGCTGAGCATAGTGAAAGCTGTTAAAAGGAGACTGAATCAGGGGAATCAAGATGAATTCTTCCTCCTGGTGGTTCTGTAGTTTTCTTCCTTAACCATCTCTGCCACCCTCTTTGCAGAACCTTCAGTATCACAGGTATGCACTCAATTCAAGAATGTTGTTGAAAAGACATTTATCACAATGTGTGATAATGAGGCAAGGGAAGAATAACATAAGGCATATTTATCAATCCAATAATATGCATTTGCATTGATATGGAAGAAAAGTCTGGAACATGAGGTTGGTGCCAAATCACAGAAGGCTGTCTGCATGCATGTTAGAGTTTTGACTCAATTCTTTAATTATCAATGGGAGTAATGGAACTGTAGAAGTTTCTCTTCTAGACTTCTGCTTCTATGTTAGGTGATCATTTTCATCTCATCCTCAAAAGATTTTGCCGTTGTTCTTAGGGTTTTTTTCTCTTTTCTCTTTATGCTTTCCCCTTCTATCTTTTCAATGTGTTCCAAACCCAGTTCCTATCTGTTAACCTGTACATTGCTGGGCACAGTTCTGTGGTGACTGGTTTTAGCAATTTCACAATTTCAAAGCATTTGTCCTAATTTGTCTATTAGTATTTATTTACTTGATAAAATTTGAAATCCTAAAATATATATGAAATACAGGCCCATAGTTCATAACAAGAACCTTCTTCTTCAGTGATGAAATGATGTGCAACAGCAAGTTCATGCACCTGCAAGAAATGTTTAGAAAGTCATTCTCGTAATTACTGGGGAAAAGCAAGGCTATTGAATTTATAATGGAGTTTAAGTAGAAAGATTTGTAGAGCTAAAATACAGCAAGGTAATAAACTATGCTTTAAACACATCAAGCATTATATAAACTCTGGACATGGTTTCTAAACTAAGAAATGCAGATGTCATTAAAGTTTTGTCAAATAGCCATTGCAAGATTTAGAAAAGCCCAACATGGGACCAGACCCTCATTTTATATAAGTCTGTAGGGATTTTGTGAAATACTTTTTAAGAAAACAAGTATTTTATCATGAACCTGAATTTTCTTGCTGGCTAATTCAGGCTCAAAGGACATTTTTTATGTTTGATTTTGGTGTATGTGACACTCTGTAAAGTAGGTGGATAAAATTCCACATTGTCTGGCAAGTAATGAGTCTGGGCTGGATCAAATCTTGTCAGATTCAGATTAGAGTTGACCCTATCTTTAGGGTCACATTTTCCAATCCTCACACCACTTTACAAGCTTCAGTGTGCATGAAATTATAAAACATGGAGCATGAGAAAATATCTCCCAGGTTGTTTTTGTGGTTACAGAGCCTAGAGAAATAAAGTGATTTTCAGCCCTTTGAGTTTTATTGCTTTCTGAAGAAAGAAAATTTGGTTAGGGTCAGTTTTCAAGTTTAACAGTTCATCAACCTATAATTGCACTCATTATTACTATAGCTAGCTTTATACTGGAGTTTGATTAATAACGATATGCACTTCAGTAATGTTTTGCATTAAGTGGCACTAATTATACTGTAACTGCTGTTCAACAACCAAGCAAGTGTAACTACAATGTCATTTTATGGAGCCAGATTTGCTCATAAGGGTACTTTGATAATGCTAATATGGGAGAGAATAACTGAAAGTGTGGAGATAAAGTTGCTGTTGCTTTAAATCCAATAGACTTAAACCATGGCATTCTCAGTGTCACATTGATAGGAGAAGCTTTTGATATGGACTCGGTGAAAGTCTCTGGAATGTAATGAATAGCCATTATTTACCTGGAACTACTCTGAGTACTGAGAAGCCTAATCATTAAATATAAAAACATAGGATTGACTTGGAAGAATGAGTTCCAATCTTAATTCTACCCACTTATTACTTGGACCCTGGGCAAAGTACTTAACCTCTCTGAAATGACTAGCTATCTAGCTAGCTATCTAGCTAGCTATATCTCCTAAATATGTGATATTAGGATTAAAATGATACTATTTGAAACTTAAAACTCTAATTGAAAAGAACTAGAGTTTATCGCAATGTTTGATAATGAGATAAGGGAAGAATAACATATGGCATATTTATCAATCCAATAATGTGAATTTGCACTGATGTGGGAGAAAGAATGGAGCATGCGTGAGGTTGTTGCCAAATCACAAATTGATAACCACTGTGTTAAGAAGCAGAAGAAACTATAGGAAGAAGGGAAAGGGTTTAAGTTTGATTCACAAGGTGAATCATATAGGAATGAGGTTCACCCATATTTCAGAGGGCCTGGGGGCAAATATTTCTTCAGGGTCTCTGGGAGGAATATACTGGAAATAATGAAGCCACATAGAGTGGAATAGAACAGCAAAGGGTAAGCAACTGTTACTTAAGAGTGGTTGGTTGGTCCATAGTATATCTGATTTTCCTGTTAATAATTGGATCTTTTGGGAAAAAAATGTTGCTAGAGAAAGAGAATTAGTACCTGTATAGAATAAATTATTGTACTTCCCAGAATTGCAGATACACACATGTGCACACACATATATATTTTTGAAGAAGAAACTCAGGGAATGGGCACTGTTCCAATGTCTATAGCAGGATGGTTTTCAGATAATGTGTTTAAAAGTAAGTGATGACAGATCATCTGAATTAGAATTCTTTCAGAGAATCAGAAATATTTGGTGGAGAGAAGGTCAGATGATCAAAATAAGATCACAATATCTATATACTATGGCATTTTTTCATTATTCCCTTCATTTGAACACCTCTCTCTCTCTCTCTCTGTCTCTCTCTCTCTATACACACACACACACACACACACACACACACGATATATATATATATACACACACACACATACACACACACAGTGCTAAAAATAACCCTATAAAGATTAGCTCAAAATTATATTTTAAGGATGTGGCATGAAAAGTAGTGTGCACAAAATGTGAATAGAAGTCACTTAGATATAGTTGTACTTCCTTAATTATGTGTAATTGGACTACAACATAGTAAAAGAAAAGAAAAAGAACTATGGGGGAAAAAAAAGGAAATCTCAAATATTCTTCTTTCAAATTGTGTGTCTTTCATCTTATTTTCTAATGATGTGGGTTATTGCTGGTGCCCAACTAGATCATACCATAATTTAAAAACAGACTTTATGGAACATCTGACTGAAATAGTAAGATACTCTGAGTTAATAGCAAAGGGCAAGAAGATTTGAGCATAATGAAAAAACCTTAGGGAAGTGAGCTTATTGACAGGGATGAGCTTTTTATGAAAGCCATCACTGATTAATAACTGGTAAGCACCAGTAATTAAACATTTGGCCCTGACCTTTGTTGTAACAAACTCTCATTTTTCATTTCCATCGCTTAAACTTATTAAAGAATTTTTGATGTTTCCCTTCAAAGAATAATTTTGTAACCTCACATTTGCAAGGAAATTATTGTTGTTGTTTTTAGGTGGCATCGGGCTGGTTCTGACAACAGAATGAAACACTGCCCAGTCTTGCCTGGTTTTGGTCCATTTTTGCAGCCACTGTGTCAATCTATCTTGTTGAGGATTTTCTGCATCTTTATTGAGCATCTATTTTACCAAGTGTGATATACTTCAGGGACTGGTCCTTCCTGATAAAATGTCCAAAGTATGTGGAATGAAGTCTTGCAATCCTTGTTTCTAAGGAACATTATGGCTGTACTACTTCCAAGACAGATTTGTTTGCTCTTCATGCAGTCCAAGGTATATTCAATATTCTTCACAAACACTGTAATTCTAATACAGCAATTCTCCTTTGGTGTTCATTCATTGCCTAACTTTCAAATACACGTGAAGTGATTGAAAATATCATGACTTGGGTTGGGTACACCTTAGCCCTACAAGTGACTGATGTCCTTGCTTTTTAATACACTTGCAGCAAATTTCCCAGTGCAATATATTGTTTTATTCCTTGACTTCTGCTTCCATGGGCAGTGATTGTGAACCCAAGTAAAATGAGAAATTTGACAACTTCCATATTGACCATATTGTTGCTTATTGGTTCAGTTGTGAGAAGTTTTATTTTTTTATGTTGAGGTGTAATCCATACTGAAGGCTATAGTCTTTTATCTTCATCAGTAAGTGCTTCAAGTCCTCTTTACTTTTCAGCAAACAAAGTTGTATCATCTGCACATCTGAGGTTGCTAATGAGCCTTTCACCAATTGTGATGCTGTGGTTTTCATTTGCTGATGTGGCACAATTCAAAACAAGAAGAATCAGCTGGAAACACCCTTTATTAATCTGAACGTGGAATGTATGGAGTATGAATCAAAGAAAATTTTAACTTGTCAAAAATGAAATGAAATAGTTGAAGATAGATATTCTAGGCATTAGTGAGCTGAAATGGACTGGTATTGGTAATTCTGAATCAATATACTGGGAGTGACAAATTGAAGAGGAATGGCATCACATTCATCATCAAAAAGAACATACCAAGATCTTTTCTGAAGTACAGTGTTGTCAGTGGCAGGATAATATCCATACACCTTCAAGGAAGACCAGTTAATGTGACTGTTATTCAAATTTACACACCAACCACTGATGCCAAAGATGAAGAAATTGAAGATTTTTTTTTTTTTAACCAACTTTTGCAGTCTGAAATTAAGCAAACATGCAAGCAAAATGCATTCATAATTACTGGTGATTAGATTGAAAGAGTTGGAAACAAAGAAGGATCAGTAATTGAAAATATGGCCTTGGTGATAGAAATGATGCTGAAAATTGTATGATAGAATTTTTCAAGATCAGGGACTTCCTCACTGGAAATACCTTGTTTTTAACAAAATAAACTAACTGTATACATGGATCTTGCCAGATGGAATACAAGTGAATCAAATTGACTACATCTGTGAAAAGAGATGATGGAGAAGCTCAGTATAATCAGTCAAACAAAGTCAGGGGCTGACTACAGAACAGTCATCAATTACTCATACACAAGTTCAAACTGAAGCTGCAGAAAATGAAAACAAGTCCAAGAGAGCCAAAGTAAACCCTTGAATATGTCCCACCTGAATTTAGAGACCATCTCAATAATAGATTTGGCTCATTGAACAAGATCAGATGAGTTGTGGGATGACATCAAAGACATACATGAAGAAAGCAGAAGGTCATTGAAAAGATAGGAAAGAAAGAACAAAAGAATATTTTTAAAAGGCTATCTAAAAGCTGGAGCTCTGTTGGCATAGTGCTAAGGCATTTGACTGCTAACCAGAAGGCAAGTGGTTCAAACCCACCAGCCACTCCTCGGAAGGAAGGATGGGCAATCTACTTCCGTAGTGATACCACCTTGGAAACCCAAGGAGGTGTGCCTATGAGTCATTAAAAAAGTATCTCAGAGGCTTTTCTTAACCAATGGTCCACATTTCAAGTTTTCTTTCCACATACACATCATCTGCTTTTTGATATATTTCTTTACTTTTTAAAAAATATACTTAGTATTTTATTATCTGCTATAACACAAATCCAAAACATACACACATACAAACATACATGTATTATATTTTGGGAAGTACTATCTTACATTCATACACAATATTTATGCCATCAAGTTTTATTTATGTAAGGATCAACAAGTGTCTTTACTTTGGAAAACAAGACATTACCTTTTTTTCTTTCTCTTTCTTTTTTTTTTTTATTAGGATTTGGGTGAAGATTTACAGAGTAAATTCACTTTTCATACAGCAGTTCACACATACTTTGTCTCATGTCATTGACCAAAA
>NW_006922083.1:735316-736066 GCF_000298275.1 Orycteropus afer afer | reverse complement strand
AGGCTCAGGGGTCCAAGATTATCTTCTGTGTCTGTGTTAATTGGTTTCCCTTTTCTTTGTTGAAGAGGGTCTGTGCAATCCTTTTGCCTAGTCCGACATCTTGCCCCGCCTAACACTAACGACATTACCTTTTGATGATAGTAATTGATCTAGACCTGCAGTTGAATTGTTAGATTTTTCTGAAACAATGAAGTAGGAGAATAGTCATGGTCTGTCAATGAAACTATGAAGATTTTAATATGCATGGAGAGACATCATTGTTTATATTTATAGTAAAATTAATACAGAAAAGATGGAAATACAAATGAAAATAGAGTAGCTAAATATAAGCTACATCTACAAAAATAAAAATGTCCAAACTCCATTGAGAATCTTATTCTTAACTCTGAAATTTTTGCTTATGATTTTTTTCTACATAACAGAAGCTTATATTCTTCCATATCTATTCCGGTTGCCTAGTGCCACTCTGACAGGAATATACCATAAATTGGATGGCCTTAACAAAAAGGAGTTTATTCTTACAATTTGGAGGCTGTAAGTCCAAGTTCAAAGTGCCAGGCTGTAGGGGCTGGGTGAAAGCCCCTCAACCTTGGGGTCCAGCTCTGCCTCCTGCTCCTGGCCCACCGGAGATAGAGGTTTTTCTTCACTCAGATATCTGCTGGCTGCTGAGGCTGAGAAGCCCCAAGGTTGACAAGTAAAAAGGCACAGTCCCGATGTTACCAATCCACACGGCAGGCCATTAACTTAAGT
>NW_006922083.1:705712-735137 GCF_000298275.1 Orycteropus afer afer | reverse complement strand
GAATACTACATCCAGCTGCCCAGCCACTCAACCAGGCCCAGCCAAGTTGACACACAAACAAAAGCACCACAATATCTTCTTAGTCTCTCCTGTCTCTTGTTTTTGTTTCTGCTGAAACAACTAGCTCTGCAAGTAACTTCGTTATTGTAAAACCTGAGATCTCTTCACTGTGCTTATGTGCTCTCTAGAACTTTAGTCTAAATCCAGTAGCTTTTTAGTTCAAACTGATGATTAGATGCCTCAGCGCCCTCTCTGTGTCTACATATACACATGCTAGATATATGTATGATTTAACATCCAGTGGGTGGAACCGATGGGAGACAAGAGCCATGGTGCAGTGAAATATGGGATATAGGATCCAGTCCGTACAGTATTTTTTCCACTTCCTGATGACTGGGTGTACTTAGAGTTGTTTACACAGTTTCTTGGAAGAGAATCCCAAAGAAATCAAACAATCATTTGCACTTGACACATTTCAGTGGCCAGCTAAATAATGCATTTGTTTACTGATTCTGTATTCTTTCTGCCTTACTTCTTATTTCTCTCACTTCTCCCTAGGATTTAACTCTGTAATGGGTTCAAGGCTTTAGGCTCTGCCTTCAGGAGAACTCAGATTAAATTGGTATTTGAATGGTCCTTGAAGACAGAACTCACTGGACCATCAGTAGTAAGGACTCATTTGCTGCTGATAAGTGTGTTAGTGATACATTGTATTATATTGGCATCACTATGACTAAGTTCTCACTGTAGTTAAAAAGGTTAACTATTTCAGGTAGAAGTTGAGGTGCTGGGTTTTACAACAGGAATGGCTTTTTAATGGTGTGGGGCAATGATAATGAAAAGAATTGTGTAGTTGACTGATTTTTGTTATCCACATTGCAATCTTTGATAGAAGAATGATAGCATAAAATAAGCCAGATGCCTATTGAAAGCCCAAAGGGCTCTATTGCAACTGATAAAGAAATTCTCATCTCTGGTAGCTAGAGGACAGAGTGCACTGAACATACATACAGCTTCAACAGTTCTCAGGTCAAAATCAGGTGGTGGTACAGTGGTTAAAGTACTCGGCTGCTAACCAAAAGGTCATTGGTTTGAACTCCCTAGCCTCTGGTGAAAGAAGAGGCAGTCTGCTTCCATAAAGATTTACATAGCCTTGGGACCCATATGGGCTGTTCTACTCTATCCTATAGGATCACTATGAGTTGATATCAACTTGATAGCAATGAGTTTTTGAAGACCTATTGTAAGACTATTTGGACATGATAGATTCTTGAATAACTAGATTCTCATGAACACTTTAGGCTAGCTGAAGCAACCCCTTCCCTCTTGTTTTCTTGTGAAAGAAGAGTCAATGCCCCTGAATAGTGCCTTTCAAGGTGACACTTTTTTCCTTTAGGGTTTTCCCCCACAAACCCTCACTGTCTGCAGGTCAATAACCAGGGTCATATCTTAGTACAGCTACACTGACAAGTATAGTCATTGCTCTGAAAGGAAAGAGCCTATTTGGTTAAGGAGCTTCAGAATCTATGGAATGTGTATTGGCAGGAACTGGAGAAATACATGTAGGAAAGGAAATGAGAGTGTTCATCTGAGGACTGCAGAATCCAATGCTGGAGGGTGGAGTATTTATTAATACTAGAGCATACATCTGTTACTTAGGATTCAACATTCTGATATAGAACACTGGATCTAATAGTAATAATCTGCTGGTTTTTTTCTTTGAATCTGGGGTATGACAATGCTCTACAATATATATTTTGCTTCCAAAACCCAAAGTTACCTACTAAGTACTGGGTCATTCTTAGTAGTATGAGATGCAAAGTGAAACAGCTTCTCATTTACTTTAGAAAACATGTCATCTGACACTGAACCTTAAAATAGTCCTTGATGTGGCAGTCCTCTGAAACTTCTGGGAATGTATCTTCTATTCACTGATACAAGGAACTCTGGTTGTGCAGTGGTTAAGGCACCTGGGTGCTAACAAAAAGATTTGTAGTTCGAACCCACCAGCCACTCCACAGAAGAAACATGAAGCAGTCTGCTTCCATAAAGATTTACAGCTATGTAAACTCAGTGGGGGTTCCTATGAGTGGAAATCAAATTGATGGCAGTTAATTTTTGGTTTACTTATACACAAGTGTTTTATTAGATTATTTGGAGTGTTTTAGACTTCCCACTTTCTGGATTTAATTTGTTTGATGTCTTCAGTGTTGTTGGTCAGCTGATGTTCTGTAGAATGTTAAGATGATTTTGTCCCTGTTACTATATTTCTATGGAAAACAGGAAATTAAATCATCCTGGGACAATACATTGAAGGTGAGTTGTCATATGAATGCATATATTTTCTTTTCCTCCTTCTTTCTGGAGTTAAACAAGAGAGCATTTTCTTTTTGGAATCAAACAAGAAGCATTTGCCACCAAATCAATAGTCACATACCAAAAGACAGAGGGTGTAGATCCACTCTAGTAAAGCCATGACAGTTGTGATTGGTGCTACTATATAGTTAAGTTTACAGTAGTCTACTGTGCTGTTTTATTTATTTATTTTTAATAGGCACAAAGGTGAATTGAATGAGATTATGGGAACCATCATTCTTATAGCCAGTAAATATTTCATAGTAGCACTAGTCTCTGCAATATAATTGCTCCTGGGATTTTCTATTGCTTCTGATTGACTTTTTTGGCCAAGGAAAAGTTGTTGTGCTGGGCATTTTCAGAAGCCCCCATATGGTTCTTTTTCCAAAGTAACAATTACTCCACAGTTCAGAGTGGCAATGTGAGAGTTCTGCCAGCTACAAAATACATTGATTCTGAATCTCTATAAATAACCACAAAGTGGGACCACTATGAATGAACTTGGGTTCAAAGTAAATTCAAGACCTGAACTCTATAAGCCAACCATTTAACCAAAATCACTTGATGGCTTTGTAGGTTCTCTAGGATCAGACCTTTTATTTCATAGCCCTCAAAGTCTTGGTAATTCGCACATCTCTTGAGAAGTAGAGAATTGGTGAGATATTTACTGTATATTTAGAGCACAGCTCTCCTTGAGTAGGTACGTGGAGGTGAGATCCAGCGTCTCTGTGACATATATGGCCTTAGAAAGAAGCATCTACCATGAATCCATGGGAAAAGGAAGAATGGCAGGCACACTGGATGCATATCAGTTAACCTGACAGATTTGGTAGAGAGAAAGTAGGGGAAATTATCTTCTAATTGTTTTTATACCTTCAGTGAGATAACACTCAAGGTTATTAGTTGAGAATTAGGATGAATGAAGTGTTATGCAGTAGGTATAGGCTTGCTGTTTACATTTAAAAAGGATTGCTGGAGCAACTTAGCCACTTGTTGAGAGCCAATGTTTCTACATGTGGGCTGTCTGAGTTTATACTGAGGCCTCTGAAAAGTTGTCTGAATGATTATAGTTATTCAGCTCTCTTACAGATTTTATTAAATATATACATGAAGTAATTTGATAATGTTATCTCATTCAATCTTTCCAATTGTACTTCAAAGCCAGTTTAATACTGATCTCTATTTTTCACATAAGGAAAATAAGTCTCAGAAAACTTCCATTTAATTTAACAATTACTGTTGGTCTACTTTTATACAGGTTCTCTAGTATTGTTCTGTAGTATTGATTGTTCAACTTGCACCAATCCATATAAAATTATACACTCGGAGCTAGTAACTGGATCCAGAGTTCTGTCTCCAAATCCTATGTTCTCACCAGTTCCTCTTATGCTGAAAGAAACAGCATTGTCCTTTCAGTTTCTCAATTGCTGAAGCCAAATACTGCAAATTGGTATCTTTGGTTCCTTTCCTTCTCTCAATCCCACATTTCGTCCATCAGCAAGTCTGGTTGCCTAAATCTCCTATTCTTATATTGAATCTAAATATTTCTCTCTAGTTTCATATCTTTTTAGCCAAAACCACTTTCATATCGGACCTTACTTTCCACAACAGTTTGCTACCTAGTGTTCCTTCTACTCTTCCATAACCAATCAATTCTTTACTCACCTTCAAAAATGATCTTTTGAAAATGAAAATTATTTCATATCATTCCTCTACTTAAAATTTACAATGCCTTCCCATCACATGTAAAAGACATTTCAAAGGTCTTTCCAAGTTTATCACAGTCTCTTAGCTCATGCTGTACATTAAGTTTCCTCCACTGTGACCCTTGCCCAATCCCTTCGGCCACATTGGTTTTCTCTTTGTTCCTTGACCTTGCCAAACTTTCTCTTGCCTAAGGGATCTCTACTTGCTTCCCTCTTATTCTTGCATGACTTCTAATCATTCAGATATTAACTTAAATGTCTCCATGTCTCCACCTTAATGAGGGCTTTCCTGACTCCCATCCCAATATAAAATAGCCGTCCAGTGACTAGCTATCAAGATGCTAATTAAGTTTCTTTTCCAATTTTACAAAGAGAATCAAAATGCTAATTAAAGTTTGATTGATGAAGGATATGGTTAGAGACAATGAATAGGGAAGACCGAACAAGAGTTGATGCTTTTGAGTTGTGGTGCTGGCGAAGAATGCTGAAAGTACCGTGGACTGCTAAAAGAACTAACAGATCTGTCCTGGAGGAAGTGCAGCCAGAATGCTCCTTTGAAGCAAGAATGGCCAGACTTCGTCTCACCTATTTTGGTCATGTTGTAAGAAAGGACCATTCCCTGGAGAAGGATGTCATGCTTGGTAGGGTGGAGGGTCGACGAAAGAGGGGGAGGCCTTCAACGAGATGGATTGATACAGTGGCTGCGATGATGGGCTCGAGTATAGCAGGGATTGTGGGGCTGGTGCGGGATCGGGCAGTGTTTCGTTCTGCTGTGCATGGGGTCGCTATGAGTCGGAAACGACTTGACGGCACTTAACAACAACAACAACAATGGTTAGAGATGTGACAGAAAATATTAATTCAGAACTGTTCAATAAAGCACAGATTAAAAAAAAAATCAACAGCAGATAAAATATTGAAAAAGATGCTTGTTGTCCCTGGAGAATTTTGGACAAAAGGAGATCATCTGGTAAATAAATGTGAGTCTCAGGGAGAGGTGGAGGGAGATAATCTTTGTTATTTTGTAAGTATAACATTTTCAATATGTATTGCAATGTTCAAAGCCAATATTTGTGATCAAGAATGATTTGTAGTTTTGTACATATTTAATAATTTTATTACTTGAAAAGCCCAGCTACTTGAATACTACATTGAGCAAAACAATACATTTGTATAAATATGATGCCATGAATATTATTAATTAACTGTGCTTGAATTGATTTTAAAAGTTTCATAAATGTTACTTGAACTATTTTGTACTACTCAAACAAATATTATCCACACTGTCTAATTCATTACAATGCAGTGTAACTGTAACAGTAGTCAATTATCTATGAATCAGTGGAAACATCTGGAAGCTTGACCTCCTTTTGATATTAAAAGGACTTGGGGCACTTGCTGTATTTCAGTATTAGTGCCACTTCAGTTATTACATGCTCTGCCAATGTTTTATGGAACTGGACCTATTTACTTCTGACACATAAGGTCAGTTGGCTGTGAAGGGATTGAGTTTTCTAGGCACTGTCTCCTGTGTTTATCTCCTTACTGATATGGTATCCAGCTACCTAATGCTTACACACACTGAAAAACATGTCACTCTGGCATTATATAGTACATTATATAAGGATGCATTTTATTGTAATGTATGTTAATGTTTCTAATCATATCCTTTTTTGATATATGTCCATATATTTGTGTGTATGTATAAAAACACATACAGATAATCATTGTTTAAAGTTCACAATACATTCTGTGAAGAAGGGCCTTATGTGGTTTGGACACAGTGCTAACATCATATTATAAGCAGGCAGTTGTCCTATCAGTAGTTAAATCCCCAGAAAGCCTATTATATTAAAGCTTTATGGGAATACCAAACAAAGCCCAAGAGCAATATCCACTAGATACAAGAGGTGGGCTTTGCTGGTTCTGTGCTGAGCCAGGTGGGAACTGTACTGGCAGCTAGATCAGAACTTTCCACACATCTGGGTGCAGGGCAGAAGGCACATGGGGACACTGACAGGTGGCTGCCATGGGGACCTGTCAAGGAGTGGGTTGTAGGTGATGGGTGCATGGCTGGCGGTGACAGCCTTGGTTGCAGCTGCTCTGTTGGTGCAGTGCAGCTGCTTTCTAATCATGTGCAACTTCTGCAGATGCCCCAGAATCTACAGATGCCCATGAGCACCGAGGCCTGGCAGGTTCTACCAGGCTGGTGACAGGAGTGGAGAAGCCGTGACAGGGCTGCCCTGCACAGGGAGTGAAAGGCTGCATTGCTACCGGGCAGATGTGTGAAGCCAGGTAGAGGAGGAAGAAGAGGCAAAGGAAGAAGCACTGCAGGAATGAGGATGTACCCTGGAGCCTTGTTACTTGTTAACTCTGGGGGTTTGGGGTCTTTAAAACCATTATGGGGAAATAGAACACAAAAGGAGAGCTGTCATTTAAAAAAAAAAAAACAAACAAACTTATGGGACCATGGATGCCTATGTAGCTGGACATCTCCAGAATGATGTTAAGCAATGCATACCTGCAGTTATATACATATGTATTTAAAATATTATCATTTACAGATTAAAAATAAAATCATTTTATGCAGTTAGAATACTTCTCTTCTTATACCAAACTTAATTTCCATTGTACTTCCATGGAAAGTAGAGATGAGTCAATAGTATGTTCAAAGACTGATAACATTTTTACCAAAGTATATGCAAACACACGTATGCACAGGCAAATACATAATTTTAATCTCAGGCAAGACAGAATATGAAACTAAGTGAATGTATTCTACTTAGTTGGATAATTACAAACTGCAGACAATCAAGTTATTTGTATTTGGCTTTGTTGTCTTTCTGCCAACATATTTCCATCTTAATTCATTTTGCTCAGGCTTATTTTCATTTACAGAATATTAAATGTACATTTTCATGTATCAGTCATAATACTATGCACTGAACATAAAAATAATGAATAAATGGTTCTAGTGGATTTCATTCAGCCTTTTCATGTCACCTAGACATGAACCGACACAGACCAAAAATGAAAGGTTTAGAGAACCAGATAAGAATAATTATTCTGAGATTGACAACAAACAGAAACAAAGAAACAATCAAAACAAACTGCCAGTTCAATTCTTAATTTGAAGATTAAGTTCCTATATTTTCTGATTAGGGTAGCTATATCTCAATATTGAAATAACTGAGGGAAAAATCGCAGGACAAGTGATGTGTGTTCTTAGAGAAGTTACGTAAAGAACTCATTTGGAAAATTAGTACATCTAATTTCAGTAAAAAACACAAATGCTTTAGAAGACACAATCTCCCTAGATGTTGGTTTGATAGGGGAGAACTCCAAAGGGGGTTGCTTTCCAGTGCTCACAGAATCAAATCTCTGGACACTGACCTTTGAGAATGAGAAAGTCTCTTTTTATTTACATAGAGCTAGGTAAGGAGTCAGGAGGGATTTTCCTCAAATTTGACTCTTGGAAGTGTATGTTACAGCTTTACGTGGTTTGAAAATTCTACTTGAAAATTCATTGAAATTCCAGAAGGTTTAACACATAGGGATTTTTATGGTGGTACAAGTGTGTGTGCAGACGTCATACATCACATGTGCTAAAAATGGCAGCCTTAGCAGCCGAATGCCTTATCTACTATGCCACCAGAGAGAATAGTTCTGCAGGGGGGTTTTCACAGGAGATGTGTCCGCAGATCATTTCAGGACAATGCTAGAATCTTTGGCACATGCTCCATGGGCCAAATCTGGTAGGAGCTGATGTACTCTTGTCATGTCCTGCTTGCAACTACTGCTTCTAATAAATGACTTAAAGGGAGTTAGTGTGGAAAGTTATTAATTGCAAAAGCTGTGGGGTTATGGCCTAGGTTACACAGGTAGGGAAAACGCTAGGTGTTGTGAAGACAGAGCATATTTTGTCTCCTGAAACAGGAAGCATACCCAGGGCCTACCTCAGCCATTACATGGTCCTGAAAGCTGTGGTTGACAGGCTGGAGGTCTCATTATCCCACCACTCTGGCAACTGATGATTAGGTCTGCAATTTGATTTCAAAACCATCTTAGGGCAGAAGATTATGACATAGCCTGGCCTTAGAAATCTAACTAGCAAGCACTCCCTGATATAGAGTGACTGATTCAATACACCATTTCTTTTGGAGGGTTTGGAAGTAAGATATCAAGTTAGAGGCAGCAGTCAATGGAGTGATGGATAAGTTTGGATAAGTTGAGAGTCATACTGAAATAAAGGACCACGCTAAGCTATAAGCCGATGGAGTTCATATTATTAGAAGCCAGAAAGCAATAAAATCTAGATGGTGACAATTGTTATAAGTAAGCAGGAGTCATGAAATAAAGAGAGAAACCTCAGTCTAAGGTGAGTTGGTCAAGATAAGACCAGTGAAAGAAAGACATTGAATAGCTCTACCTACCTACCAACTCGCTGCCATTGAGTCAGTTCTGACTCATTGCAACCCCCACTGGATTTTTAAGGCTGTAAATCTTAACCAAAGTTGATTGCCTCCGTTTCCTCCCATGGAGCCACTGGTGGGTTTGAACCGCTTACTTTCTGGTTAGCACCCAAATGTCTTATGTACTATACCACCAGGGAGAATAGTTCTGGGGTTCTGGAGTAATTAGCAATGAAAATCTGCTTCTGAAAAGGCTAATTCTAAAGTATTCATAGGCAAACTGCTAATTTTAATTAAACAGTGAACATAAGCTGTAATTATCATATTCAGTGTTTCAACACAAATAGAGGAAATACCTTATATAGTTTTCAGTAGGCCCAAACATTATGAGTAACTGATCTTTGAATTGAAGTAAAAGCACATGGGGAAATTGGTCTCCTAAAAAAGGTTAAATTTCTGTCTATGGCTAATTTCCTCAGGAAATCCATTCTTCATAGAAGTAATCTTTGGCTGGGCCTTTGACAAATTATCATTATCATTATTATTATTATTATTATTATTATTTACTCTGTATCTGTCTTTAGAACCAAAGAACTATGGTGACAAAGGACTGGGCTGGTCATGTAATCACAATCTTAAACATGGAATTACCTCATCTTAACTCTTTTTCTCTAAAGGGGGAAAGAAAGGTCCCCAAAATCCCTAGGCTTTTTACTTGGTAGGTATGTGTCTCTCACAAAAAATGGCATAAAACAAATCTATTCTCATTCATGATAAAATCAATACTCTGTTACTGGGAGGGAGAAGGGCATCCATCATACTTGGTAAAGTAGAGAGTAAGAGAAAGAGAAGAAGACCCTCAATATGATAGATCGACCCAGTGGCTTTAACAATGGGCTCAAACATGGCAACTATTGTGAGGATGGTGGAAAACTGGGCAGCATTTCGTTCTGTTGCATATAGGGTCACTATAAGTTGGAACTCTCTCAACAGCTCCTAACAACAGCAATAGCAATGTTTAAAAGAAAAGAAAAAGTAAACCTCTTTGACTCTGTGGAACAATATTCCGCAAAGGAAATATCAGCCAGGAAGAGAGATTTCTGGTGTGTACTGCTCCATAGAGTGGTACACCCTAAGAGAAGCATGATGATGAGAAGTAGAGTCCCATCTCCTTTGTGGGATTCCACTGTATATTGTCCAAATGCTTTTCTCCTTTACATTTTGTATGGTGTCTAGCACATTGGGCTATAGCACATTTATCTTCAATTTTTGAATAAATGAATTGTCTCAGGCAGCTCCACACCCAGGCCCTACCCACATCACCTTTAATGGGAAAAATGAGGTCCTGCACATTCAGGAGCAGAATTGCAAGCAAGACATGAATCATCAAAGCTCCCCTTAATGGATCTTTCTTTCTTTGTGAGGCTTAGCCATAGGGCTGCTAGAATGGTTTCTTCTTTTCTTGGTTTCTGTCATTCAGCCCCAATTAACTGACAGACATATGGTGTCAGTAATCTGTAAGATGCTAAGAAAAACATTTTACAGTATAGAGGAGGAAAACTAATGGCAAGTTTCTTTCATTTTCTAAGTAAAGTAGGAGACAAAGTTTGAAATGCAAAGGCAAGGTTGGGATAGAAATGGGTAATAAAGATTGGAATCACTCCTGTGAAAATATGGCAAGGAATCAAGTAAAGATGAATAAGAAAATTGGAAGAAGGATCCAAGAGCTGATGGATAGCATGCCTTATTACAGTGCTTTTACAGTATTTTTTTTTTCTCAAGTTATGACCAAATGTCCTTTGGCAGAAGTCCATGTTTGAGGATAGGAAAACTTACATCTTTATTTTCAGCAACCTTGAACTGAAATTTACATCGTCTTCCATTGTGAATATAGGTAGCAAACAACATTTGTTAAGTTTTGTGACATTTTATCAAGTTGAAACACTAGATATTTTCATATCATATTAAAGCTTTTAATAGCATCTCAAAATATTAGTTATTACATTCCAATGATGTTACTTTTTATATAATGTATTCATGGAGAAACATACATTTCTATATTACAATTAGTAAAAATGTTTTGATACTTGTATTTAAAAATAATTCATTTCCTTTGTATTCTATGACATTCAGTGTTTCGTTTTTTATATATAAAATATTATTTTGAGTTGGAGTCTGTGGAGTCCATGGGCTTTATCAAATTATCAAAGTGATCCATGGCATACAAACAATTAAGAAAACCTGTTCTTTAGGATCTCAGTAATTGTCCCACATTATGCAATACCTATGACTATAAGGTATAGTATGTTGTTGTTGTTGTTATGTGCCGTCGAGTCAGCCCCAACTCATAGTGACCCCTCCTTGGGTTTCCGAGGCAGTATCACTACGGAAATAGGATTGCCCAACCTTCCTTCTGAGGAGTGGGTTTGAACCACCAGCCTTCTGGTTAGCAGTCAAGTGTTTTAGCCATTATGCTACCAGAGCTCCTAAGGTATAGTATACAATGGAATAAAAATTGTTACTGAATGGAGAAAAAATGTAAACAATTCCCTAGGGTCATCAAATAAAATGAGGTGTTGTTGTTTTTTGATGTCAAAATTTTAATATATGACTTAAAGAATATTTTTCTTTTATAAATTCCCAGGATTTTTTTTTTTTTTGTTACAGTCAATTAAACCTGTCTCATTCATCATCTCTAACCTTCAGTCAAAATGCACACATAATGTAGCATTCATATTTTAACATGGTATATCCAATAGCATGATTTAAGGCTGATGAAGGCTTTTCTGTATGGGTACTTTATCTGCTGAATATCCATGGCTGCCATTTACAAATCCTGTGGCTGCTTGTGTCAGGAAGTTTTGCAGGTGAATATTGATTGCCTACTTTTGATTTTTTACTGATTGATAAATCAGTGCCTAAATAGGTGACTGAAGATGACTGACAGCTTAGCATCAAAGCAAGGATTCCAATGCTCTAATGCATCAAAGGGAGCTCTGGTAGTGTAGTGCCTAAGGCACTTGACTGCTAACCAGAAGGCTGGTGGTTCAAACCCACCAGCCACTCCTCGGAAGGAAGGTTGGTTAATCTACTTACATAGTGATACTGCCTTGGAAACCCAAGGAGGGGTTGCTATGAGTCGGGTCCGACTCAATGGCACACAACAACAACAACAACAACAACGGATATCTGTTCTTTTACACATTCACAATGTCAATACCCTACCTCTCATCCTTTTTCTGATAAAGCAACTAACTTGTTATTTCATCGAAACATTCCACTCTTACTCTTAATGGGCCTGGCCTTTTTCCTGGCTTGAGAGGTGGGCTTGTAACTCAGACTAATCAGAGAGTTCTATTCCTTTTTTGACAGTGTCATAGGCTGAAACATCATGATTTAGGCAAACAAGATTAATTTTGAGAAGCATTCATTGGAAGTATTGCACAGTAGTTGAGTTCCTGAAAGACAGGTGTTAAACCTGGTTCTGCTGACTGCAGTCTTTCCACCATGAGGAGAGAGTCCGTCAGGGAATGGAAACTATGGAGGAAAGCATTGCTCAGACAAGGAAAGAGGCATTCTGATGACCTAGTTAGAGCCCTGGATCCAGCTGCACCTGAGACCAGCAAGTAGATATGTACACCTAGACATATGAATCTACGCATATTAAATCACTTTGAGATTGAGTAACCAGATTAACAAAGACTCTTTTTCTAAACTCTAAATTCTAATTACTCAGAAAAGTTGTTATTAACTGTAAAATAATTATTAGTTATGCATGTAATGGTCAAAATAAGAATAGTAACAAAGGGAAACTATTTCTTAACTTTTATTTTGCTTTAAATTAAACTAAGACTATGTATGCAAGGAAGAAAAAGCTGGATATTTGAGATAATTAGTTAACAGGGTAAATATGATTTACTTATTATGGAGATTCTTTTTCTATTCTCTGTTATTGTTGTTAGGTGTTGTAAAGACATTTCCAACTCATAGCAACCCTACCTACAACAGAAAGAAACACTATCTGATCCTTCACCATCCTCACAACCCTTGCTCTGCTTTTAGCCCATCATTACAGACACTGTGTAAATCCATCTCATTGAGGGTCTTCCCCTTCTCTGTTGACCCTTTACTTTACCAAGCATGATATCCTTTTCCGGAGAATGGTCCCTTCTGACAACAAGACCAAAGTAAGCCATTCTCTCTTCCAAGCACATTCTAGCTGCACTTCTTCTGAGATAGATTTGTTTGTCCTTCCAGCAGTCCATGCTATTTTCAGTATTCTTCACCAGTACCACAATTCAATGACATCAATTCTTCTTCGATCTTCCTTATTAATTGTCCAGCTTTCATATGCATGTGAGACAATTGAAAATACCATGGCTTGGGTCAGGCACACCTTAGTCTTCAAAGGACATCTTTGCTAATTGTGGTAGTTAAGGTTATATGTCAACATGGCTGGGCAGCTGGTGATAGTTATTCCCCATAATGAGACTGCTGACCAACTCCCTGGTGGAATCTGCCACGAGCAGCTGAGTAGCTGCTTTAAGGATATGGTCTGATTCCTATATATAAGGAGAATCTTGGAAATTGTTTCCAGCTTTTTGGCACACTTGGACCCTACATGTAGTTGAGTCTTCATTCAACAGCCTACCATGCTGTGCCAATCTTGGGACTTTTAATGGAGTTGAATCAATAGCCTGCCTTGTGGTTTGGTAATTTGAGACTGTGCCTTTTTTGCTTGTCAACCTTGGGTTTGTCAGCCCCAGCAGCCAGCCAGCAGCTGCCTGAGTGAGACTTCTCTAGCTTCAGTGGGCCAGGAGCAAGAGGCAGAGCTGAAACCCAAAGTCAAGGGGCTTTCACTCCACCTCTAGAGCCTGGTACTTTGAACTCAGAATTCTAGCCTCCCAAACTGTAACTTTTGATTTCTTGACTGCTGCTTCCATGGATGTTGATGATGGATCCAAATAAACTGAAAGCCATGACAACTTTAATCTTTTCTACATTTATTATGATATTGTTTATTGGTCCATTTGGGAAGAGCTGTCTTTTCTTTAGGTTGAAGTATAATCCAAACTGAAGGCTGTAGTCTTTGACCTTTATCAATAAGTGTTTCAGCTCTTCTTTGCTTTCATCAAGTGAGATTGTGTCATCTTCATAGTGCAGATTGTTAATGATTCTTCCTCCAATTCTGATGCCGTGTTTTTTTGTATAGTCCCCCTTCTTGCATTATTTGTTCAGCATACAGATTGAATAAGTACAGTGAAAGGATATAACCCTGACATACAACCTTTCTGATTTTAAACCAAGCTGTATCCCCTTGTTCTATTTGTAAGATAGCTTCTTGGACTATGTATAAGTTCCTCATTAAAACAATTAAGTGTTCTGGAATTCACATACTTTGCAATATTCTCCATACTTTATTATGATCCACACAGTCAAATGCATTTGCATAGTCAATAAAACACAGGTAGAGATCTTTCTGATGTTCTTTGCTTTCAGGTAAGATCCATCTGACATTAGCAATGATATTTGTAGTTCCATGTCCTCTTCTAAATCCAACTTGCATTTCTGTCAATATACTGTTGCAACCATTTTTTAAATTATCTTCAGCAAAATTTTACTTATATATGTTATTAATGATATTCTTTGATAATTTCCACATTCTTTGGGATCACCTTTCTTTGAATGAGCACAAATATCGATTTCTTCCAGTCAGTTGGCCAGGTATTCTAAGCCACACTGAAGGGATTGGTGAAAACCAAGGCTCCAGGAACTTATGGAATACCCATTGAGATGTTTTAACAGATGCTGTGCTGGAGGCACTTACTTGTTTTCACTCATTGTTGTTATTAGGTACCATCAAGTTGGTTCCAACTCATAGCAATGCTATGTACTCCCAATAAATATAAAAAAAAATTGATTATTTATTCCCTGTTGTTGTTGTTAGGTGCTGTCAACATGTTTCTGACTCACTGTGACACAACTGATCAAAAAACTGCTCATTCCTGAGCCATCTTTCCAATCATTGTTACATTTGTGTCCATTGTCTATTTTCTAGGATGCTATAATTCTTTTTTTTTTTTTTTTATTTAATTTTATTGTGCTTTGGGTGCAAATTTACAGAGCAAAATTTGTTTTACATTCAACAGTTCATGTACAGTTGATTTCACACCCCAATTGCCATCCTTGACCATAACAAAATCTCCTCCCCTCCCATCCCTGTAACTACCCCCTCCTTGTGCCCTTATTAAGTGTGCACTCCTGTCTGTCCATCTTTCCCTCTATGTGAAAGGTGCCCCATGGCCAATTGCTCTTAGTAGTGTTTCTCCCTAGAGTAGGTGGGTGTCTCACCTTGGGATAAGAGTTCTGCATGTAGATCTTTCTATTGTTGGGCTGAAAGCAATCCATGGGAGTGAGTCCAGTTCTAGGTGTAAGGGTAACCCAGGGACATAATCCCTATCCTACCAGGAATTCTGGTCACTTTTGTGCTTTTGGATTTTGTTCCACATTTTTCCTCCTACTCTATCAAGTATCTCCAGGTTTGATCCCTTTCCAAGTGGTTATCACTTGTAGTCAGTCACCGTGTAGTTCTTCTGGTCTTTATGTCCATCATATCCTTGGACTAATTGTTTCCAGATGCCTTTTATTTTCCTCAGTCTTCTTTGATTCAGATGAGAGAAAACCAATACTATTGCAACTTAGATGGTCTCTTGAAAGCTTTTAAGACCCCAGTCGCTACTCACCAAAATAGATTGTGGAACAAGATTTTTGTGTATTATATTGTGCCAATTGAGCTTGGTGTCCCCCGAGACTATGGTCCTGAGTTGGCAGGCCTGGTGATTCTCTCTCTCAACGTGTATGGTGTCTCTGAGAAGTTACTCAAATTCTGTTTTCTGTTGCTTCTGTAATGTGTGTGGCTAGTTTTGTAGCATAAGTGCGTATGTAAGATTGTAAGATTATGTAAGATTATCTTCAGCCAAATCTATCCCTGGTCTAGGGTATATTCCTATTTGCTGACCCCCACCTGACCTCTCACCTGTCTATGCATTCATTTATCCATAGCCTGGTGTTTGGTGTTAGTGGTAATGCAGTATTATGTATATTGTAGTATTTGCCTCTGTTGTCTACATCTTATGTACCCATTTCAGTGTCCCTCCTTTTCCCAATATCATCATGCTGATCACAGACTCTTTCCATATTGTCCCTCCCCTCACCCAAATCAACATTTGACCCTCAATTAGCCCAAAATTTTCCCTCCGCTTCCCACTCATCCCCAGTAACCTACAAAGTGAGTTTCATTCCCTAAGTAAATCTTTTATTGACTTTTTACAATAATGGGCTCATACAATATTTGCTCTTCTGTGATTGATTTATTTCACTCAGCATAATGTCCTCCAAATTCACCCACATTGTGAGATGATTCATGTATCCTTCATTATTCTTTAATGTAACATAGTATTCCATTGTGAGAATGTACCATAGTTTGGTTATTGATTCATGTGTTGATGGACATTTGGATTGTTTCCATCTCTTTGCTATAGTGAATTGTATTGCAATGAACATGGGTATGCATATGTCTGTGTCCTGTCTCTCACCTCTTTAGGATATATTCCTAGTAATGAAACTGCTGGACCAAATGGTATTTCTATTTTCAGTTTTCTAAGGAAAAACCATACCATTTTCCTTAATGGTTGTACCATTTTGCAGTCCCACCAACAGTGTATGAGAGGTCCAATCTCTCCACAATCTCATCAGCGTTTGTTATTTTCTCTCTTGTTGAACTTTACTATTATTGCTGGGGTGAGATGATATCTCATTGTTTTGATTAGCATCTCTCTAATGGTTAATGATTGTGAGCATTTTCTCATATGTTTTTTGACTGCCAGTATATCATCTTTAGTGAAGTGTCTGTTCATGTCCCTTGCTCATTTTTGAACTGGATTGTTTGTCTTTTTGGTGTTGAGATGTTGAAGTTTTCCATAAATTTTGGAAGTAAGTCCTGTGTCAAATATGTCATGGACAAATATTTTTTTTTCCAAATCTGTATGTTCTCTTTTTACCCTTTTGGAGAAGTCTTTTGACAGGCAAAAGAATTTAATTTTTAAGAGGTCTCATTCATCTAGCTTCTCTTCCACTACCCATCCATTTTGTGTTATGCTTGATAGTCTGTTTATGACTAGATTTGTCCCTGTTTTATCTATGATGAACTTTATAGTTCTGGGTTTTACATTTAAATCTTTGATAGAACCTGAGTTTGTTTTTGTGTATGCAGTGAGGTATGGGTCTTATTGCATTTTTATGCAAGTGGATATCCAATTTTGCCTGCACCATCTGTTAAAGAAGTAGCTCTGCTGGTGTAGTGGATAAGGTATTTGACTTCTAACTGGTAGATCTGCTGTTCAAACCCAACAGCCATTCCACAGAAGGAAGATGGGAGATCTACTTCTGTAAAGATTCACAGCCTCAGAAACCCAATGGGGATAGCTAAAAGTCTTTGTTAAAGAGGCTGTGTCTCCCCTATTTAATGGATTTTGGTCCTTTGTCAAAGATCAGCTTTCCATAGATGGATGGGTCTATTTCTGGGTTTTCAATTCTGTTCCATCAGTGTATCTGTTTTTCATTGTACCAATATCATGCTGTTTTAAATACTGTGGCTGTATAGTAGGTGTTGAGATCCAGGAGTGGGAGACCTCCTACTTTGTTTTTCTTCTTCAGCAATGCTTTGTTTATCCAAGGTCTCTTTCCTTTCCATATGAAATTAATAATTGTATTTTCCCTATAGTTAAAAAATGTTGATGTTATCTGGATAGGGATTGCATTAAATGTGTAGATTGCTTTGGGTAATACTGACATTTTCACAATATTCAGTCTTCCTAACCATGAACAAGGCAAGTTCTTCCATTCATGCAAATCCCTTGTGGTTTCTTGTAGTAGTGTTTTGTAGTTTTCTTTGTATAGGTCTTTTGTGTCTCTGGTAAGATATATTCCTAAATATTTAATCTTTATGGTAGCTATATCAAATGGTAGGAGCTCTGGTAGCATAGTGTCTAAGGCACTTGACTACTAACCAAAAGGCTGGCGGTTCGAACCCACCACCACTCCTCAGAAAGAAGGTTGGGCAATCTATTTCCATAGTGATACTGCCTTGGCAACCCAAGGAGGGATCACTATGAGTCTGGGCTGACTCGACGGCACATAACAACAACAACAACATATTAAATGGTGTTGTTTTCCTTATTTCCTTTTCAGAGGCCTCTTTGTTGATGTAGAAGAATCCAACTGATTTTTGTATGTTGACCTTGTATGTTAAGGGTCTGTTCAAGTATTCTATCTTTGATTGGGATAGTTTAGTTAGGTCTTGAGTTTCTAGAAACTTGTTCATCTCTAGGTTCTCAAATCTGTTGGAGTATACTTCTTCATAATATTCTGTTATTTTTTTTTAATATTTCAGTTGGTTATGTTGTGATGTCACCTTTTTTGTTTATTATTTGTGTTATTTGCATCTTCTCCTTCTTTTCTTTTGTTAAATTTGTCAGTTATTTGTCAATTTTGTTCATCTTTTCAAAGAACCAGCTTCTTGTTCTGTTGCTTTTCTCTACTGTTTTATTTTACTTTTTGTTTATTTTCGGTTTCATTTATTTCTGCTCTGATCTTTATTATGTTCTTACTTCTGGATACTGTAGGTTTCTTTTGCTCCTCTTTCTAAGTGTTGGAATTGTGGAGTTAGAGTGTTGATTTTGTTTTATTCCTCTTTTATTGATGTGTGCATTTATTGCTATAAATTGACCTCTGAGTACTGCTTTTGCTGTGTCCCAAAGGTTTTGGTAAGTTGTATCTTCATTCTCATTTGTTTCTAGGAATTTTTATTACTATTATTATTATTATTTCATGCTTTATTTTTTCTGTTACCCAGTAGTTTTTGAGCAGTGTATTATGTAATTTCCACATATTTGATATTTCTTCCTTGATCTTCCTATTACTGATTTCTAATTTTATACTATTGTGATGTGAGAAGATGCTTTGTAGGATTTCAATATTTTTGAAATTATTGAGGCTTGTTTAGAATCCTAATATATGGTCTATTCTAGCGTATTATCCAAGTGCATTGAAAAGAATGTGTATTGTCCTTTCACTGGGTAGAATACTCTGTATATGTCTGTGAGGTCAAGTTAGTTGATTGTGTTGTTGAGTTCTTCTGTGTCTTTGTTGATTTTTTTTTTCCTTGTTATTCTGTCCCTCCTTGAAATTGGTGTGTTAAAGACTCCTACTGTTATCACAGAGTTGTCTATTTTTCCTTACAAGTCAGTTATTATTTCTTTTATGTATTTTGGAGCACTTACATTGGATGCATAGATATTAATTATGGTGATGTGTTCTTGGTCAATCAATCCTTTAATATCATATAATGTCCTTCTTTGTCCTTTATGCTGTTTTTCACCTTGAAGTCTATTTTATCAGAAATTAATATTGCCACTCCTGCTTGTTTTTGGTTGCTGTTAGTGTCATATATTTTTTTCCACCCCTTAATTTTGTATTTGTTTTTATCTTTGTGTCTAAGGTGGTTCTCCATCCCGTATAGGCAGCATATTGATGGATCTTCTTTTCTTATCCAATCTGCCACTCTCTTTCTCTTGACTGGTGTATTTAGTCCATTCATATTGGATGTAATTAGTGATGTTGTTAACTAGTAGGTCAGCTGTTCAAACCCACCAGCTGTTCCACAGAAGGAAGATGGGGTGATCTACTTCTGTAAAGTTTCACAGCCTCAGAAACCCAATGGGGGTAGCTATAAGTCTTTGTTAAAGAGGCTATGTCTCCCCTATTTTGATCTTTTACAAAGGACAAAAAAAGGATTTTTGTCCTTTGTAAAAGATCAGCCAAGTCATGTCTGAAACATAATGACCATATGCATAGTAGAACAAAACACTGCCTGGTCTTGTGCTGGCTTTGTGATCCTTGCTATACCTGAGCCCATCATTGGAGCCACTGTGTCTATCCACCTCATTGAGGGTCTTCCCCTTCTTCGTTGACCCTCCACTTTACCAAGCATGATACATTCTCCAAGGAATGGCCCCTTCTGACAACATGACCAAAGCTGTTGAGATGAAGTGTGGCCATCCTTGCTTCTAAGAAGCATTCTGGCTGCACTTCCTCCAGGACAGATTTGTTAGTGTTTTTAGCAGTCCATGGTACTCTTAGCATTATTCTCCAACACCAAAACTCAAAAGCATCAACTCTTTTTTGGTCTTCCTTACTCATTGTCCAGCTTTCACATACATAAGAGGTGACTGAAAATATCATGTCTTGGGTTAGGCACAGCTTATTCTTCAAGGAGACATCTTTGCTCTTCATCACTTGAAACAGGTCCTTTACAGCTGATTTGCCCAATGCAATACATTTTCTGAGGTCTTGACTGCTGCTTCTATTGGCATTGATCATAGAACCAAGTGATATGAAATTCTTGACAACTTCAATGTTTTCTTCATCCACCATGAAGCTGTTTATTGGATCAGTTGTGATGACTTTTGTTTTCTTTATATTGAGGTATAATCCATGCTGCACACTGTACTTTCAATCTTCATCAGTAAGTGCTTCAACTCATCCTCACATTCAGCAAGCAAAGTTGTGTCATCTGCATATTGCAGGTTGTTAATGAGTCTTCCTCCAATCCTGAAGTCATGTTCTTCTTCATATAATGTAGATTCTCAGATTATTTCCTCAGCATAAAGATTGAATAAGTATGATGAAAGGATACAATCCTGATGCACTCCCATCTTGATTTTAAACCATGCAGTGTCCCTTTGTTCTGTTTGAATGACAACCTTCTGGTCTATTTACAGGTTCCTCATGAGTACAATTAAGCATTCTGGAATTCCCATTCTTCTAAATGTTTTCCACAATTTGTTTGATCCACACAATCAAATGTTTTTGCATAGTCAATAAAATACAGGTAAATATCTTTCTGGTATTCCTTGCTTTCTACTAAGATCCATCTGACTTCAGCAATGACATCCCTTGTTCCACATTCTCTTCTGAATCCAGCATGCATTTTTGGAGGTTCTCTGACAATATACTGCTATAACAATTTTTGAATTATTTTCAGTAATATTTTACTTGCATGTTATATTAATGACATTGTTCAATAATTTCCACATTCTCTGGGATCCCTTTTCTTTGGAATGTGTACAAATATGGATCTCTTCTAGTCAGTTGGCCTGGTAGCTGTCTTCCAAATCTCTTGGCATAATCAAGTGATTGACTCCAGCCGGGCATCCATTTGTTGAAATATGTCAATGGGTATTCCATCAATTACTGGAGGCTTGTTCTTCACCAATTCTTTCAGTGCAGCTTCAACTTCTTCCTTCAGTACCATTGGTTCTTGATCTTATGCCACCTCCTGAAATGTATGAACATCGACTAATTCTTTTTAGTACAGTGACTGTATTTCTCCCATCTTCTTTTGATGCTTTCAGCATCATTCAATAATTTGCTCATAGAATCTTTCAATATTGCACCTCTAGGCTTAAATTTTTTCCTTAGTTCTTTCAGCTGGAGAAATGCTGAGTGTGTTTTTCCCTTTTAGTTCTCTAACTATAGGTCTTTGAACATATCATTATTGTAATTGGCTCTGTCTGCTTAAGCTGGTCTTTGAAATCTTCTGTTCACCTCTTTTATCTTCTTATTTCTTCCATAGTGCTTTAGTTACTCTCCATTCAAGGGCAAGTTTCTGAGTCTCTTCTGACATCCATTTTGGTCTTTTCTTCCTTTCTTGTCTTTCTAATGACCTCTTGCTTTTTTCATGGATGATGTTTTTGGTGTCATCTCACCATTCTTGTGGTTTTCAGTCATTGGTGTTCAATGCATCAAATCTGTTCTTTAAATGGTCTCTAAATCCAGGAGGATATTATCAAGGTCATATTTTGGCTCATGTAGACTTCTTTTAATTGTCTTAACCTTCAAGTTGAATGTGCATATGAGCAGTTGATGGTCTGTTCCACAATCAGTTGCTGGCCTTGTTCTGGCCAAAGATGGTTGAACTTCTCCATCACCTCTTGCCACAGATGTAGTCAATCTGATTCCTGTGTACTCCATCTGGTGAAATCCACATGTATAGTCATCACTTATGTTGTTGAAAAAAGTTATTTGCAATGAATAAGTCATTAGTCTTGCAAAGATGTCAAGTGTCCTGACTTTAATTTGTTGTTCTCTGTTGTGAGTTTTCTATTGGAATGGTAAAGGGAGTTTACCTTGCAGGGTTGTTCTGTTTTCCACAAATTCCCTTAATTTCTGTTTGTCTGAGAATATATCTTGATTTCATCCTTATACTTGAGGGAAATTTGGCTGGTTATGTAATTCTTGGTTGGAGTTCTTTTTCTTCAATATTTTATATATGCCATCCCATTGCCTTCTTGCCTGCCTAATTTCTGTTGAGAAATCAGAACTTACTGCTTGTTCATTGGATGTGACAATTTGCTTTTCCTGAGGTGGTCCCAAGATTCTTTCTTTGTCTTTGATTTTGGAGAGTTTGATTATGATTTGTCTTGGTGACTTTCTCTTGGGATCTATTCTCTATGGGGTTTGTTGAGCTTCTTGGACAGATATCTTTTTTTCCTTCATGATGTGGGGGAAATTTTCTGTTAGAAAGTCTTCCACTATTTTCTTAGTGGTTTTTTTTTTTTTTTTGCCTCCTCTTGTTCTGGTATTCCAATGATGCACATGTTGTTTCTTCTCATGTCATCCCATATAACTCTTAAGTTCTCTTCATTTCTCTTATATCTTTGTTCTGATTTTTCTTCATACCGGCTGGTGTCAAAGGATTTGTCTTCTAGCTGGGAAATGCATTCTTTAGCCAGTTCTAGTTCTACTCTTCTGTCCTTCCACTGTGCTGTCTAACTCTATAATTTTAGTGTTCGACTTCTAGATTTCTAATTGCTATTTTTGTTTGAGTTCTAATTGTGTGTTTATCTGGTTGTTTTGTTCTTGAATAGTTTTCCTGAATTCTTCCAGGATAATCTTCTTGTTGATTCTGTTTGTGGTTTCCTTGAGCTCTTGAAGAGTCCTATATGTATCCCTTCTGAATTCCCTCTGAGGTAATTCTATTTTATTTGTATTGTCTTGTCCTTTTTTTATTTTTTTAATTTGAGCTGGGCTGTTGTTTCCAATGGCATAGGGCCTAAGGCATTTGACTGCTAACCAGAAGGATGGCAGTTCAAACCCACCAGCCACTCCTTGGAAGGAAGGTTGAGCAATCTACTTCTGTAGTGATACCACCTTGGAAACCCAAGGAGGGGTTGCTATGAGCTGGATCCAACTTGACTTCATTGAGTTTAGTTTTTTGTTTTTTTGGTTGTTTCCTAGACATTTTGAAGATGTTGTCTTTAATTTTTAGTGTTGTATTTATTTGTTTCACCTTGATTTTATGTTTTACTGTATCTGAAAGTGTGGAGCAAGTGTACTTTTTTTGGTTATTAACCTGGTTCTACTGGGTTGCTTTCCAGCTCTCTCTATGTTGAAGGAATCACTGTTGGGAATGTAGGTGCAGGTCTCTGCCATTAGGGGATTTGGAGTTGGGATGAGAATGTGTTGTCCACTGTCTATCATTGTTTCTGTGGCAGAGGAGTTATTGGTGTTACCTATTGGTTGAGGTGTTCAGTGTAATAACTCTTGATGCCTGGTGACAGTTTAATGTGTTCCTTCTAAGGAGAGGAATCCTCTCCTTCTCCATCTCTCCATCTCCGCTGTCTAGGCAGGTTTGTTTATTTCTCCCAGTTGTTTAATTTGCACTTTTCCTCTGCCTTCACTAAATCTGATACTTTAGTTTCTCCTTAGTTGCTCATAACTCCAGTATCATTATTATTTTTTTTTTATCTCCTTTACCTAGTTATTCAGGGATTACATTGCTTGAGGTAACAAACAAATACCATCTTCCCACTCCAGAGTGCTATAATTTTCAAAGGAGCTCTAGTAGTGCTATGGTTAAAGCTTTGGGCTGCTAATCAAAAAGTTGGTGGTTTGAACCCACCAACTGCTTCATGAAAGAAAGATGAGACAGTCTAATACCAAAAGGGAGCTCTAGTGGCATAGTGCCTAAGGCATTTAATTGCTAACTAGAAGACTTGGGAAACTTGGATACCCAAGGAGGGATTGCCATGAGTCTAGGAAACCCTATAGGGAGTTCTACTCTTTTAGAGGGCCACTATGCGTCAGAATTGATTTGATGGCAGATGGTATAGTTCTTAAACTGTCATGCACACTTTGACTTTAGAGACTCTAATCAATGTTCCTCCTGGATTTGTATTCCTATAGAAAGGATGGAGTGTTCTAATACAGAGTGCTGCCTGGTCTATTGTACTAGAGAATAAATGAGTAAGAGTCTTGATTACCTTACAAATAAATCTGGTTAACAGTTATATTAATTAAAATGCCTGGTTCTGCAGCTATTCTGAACTATTTATACGTGATTTAATTCATATCAGCAGCTAATTTGTATTTAATGCAAACTAATGGGTTTTATGTAAATGGAGCATGTGGCAGTCTATTTAAAAAACAAATTATCTCTAGTTTCATTTCAGTTATTTTAATTAAATTTAGAGTGTGTGTGAGGTGGGGGGATGAAGGGAGAAAGGAATGTGCTATATATGAAGTGATGATTAAATCCAATTTAAGTCTATGGAATAAGAAAGAAGTACTTTTCTCAAAAGACACATTGGCCTTTTAATAAAGTTTGGAGAAGTCAAGAGGGTAAGCATAAAGAAAATCCTTTAGGAATCTAAAGGGTGAATTTCTTAAGATTAGGCTTTTATATTATATTTCAAAGTGCATATAATTGCATGTATTAGTAACTTTATTTAAAAATTTTAATTTGGATGGGAATCATTTTGTGATTTATGTGCTCATAATATGTGTGTTTGTTTGTGTATATTTAAAAACATATCTGTGAGTATACATATATATGTTGTTAGGTTCTGTGAAGTTGGTTCCAATTTATAACAACTTTATGGAAAACAGAACAAAACATCACCTGGTCTTGTGCCATACTCATGATCTGATGATGTCTGAGCCCTTTGTTGCAACCACCATGCCATCTTGTTGACGGTCTTCCTCTTTTTTGGAGACATTCTAATTTACTAGCATGATGCCCTATTCCTTGGACCCATCCCTCTAAAGTAAGTGAGATGAATTTTTGCTATCTTCCCTTATAAGGAGCACCCTGGCTGTACTTTCTGTAAGACAAATCTGTTCATTCTTCTGAAAGTCCATGGTACCCTCAATATTGGCAGCCAACACCATAATTCAAATGCATCAATTCTTCAGTTTTCCTTATTTATTGTCCAACTTTCACATATGTATGTTGTGATTGAAAATACTGTGTCTTGGGTCAGGCGCATCTTATTTCTCAAAGTGCTATCTTTGCTTTTTAACCCTTTAAAAAGGACTTTTAAAGCAGATTTGCCCAATGCAATATGTGGTTTAATTTCTTGACTGCTGCCCCAAGGTGTTGATTGTGTATACAAGTAAACTGAAATCCTTGAGAACTTAAATCCTTTGTTTATCACACTGTTTGTTATTTGTACAAGTGTGAAGATTTTTTGTTTTCTTTATATTAAGGTGTAATCCATACTGAAAGCTGTGATCTTTCATTTTCATCTACATAAATGCTTCTTGCCCTTTTCACTCTCAGCAAACAAGGTTGTGTTATGTACATATTGTAGGTTCTTAATAAGTCTTTCTCCAATCCTGATGCCATGTTGTTTTTTATACAGTCCAGCTTCTCAGATTATTTGCTCAGCATAAAGACTGATTATTTGCTTGTTATAAAGAGTGAATCCTAAAGCATACCTTTCCTGATTTTAAACTACATATTATCCCCTTGTTCTGTTCGAACAAACCACTTATACAGATTCCAAACAACTGTTTATGTACCGATTCCATGTAAGTACATGTACGGGTTCTAGAATTCTCATTCTTTACAATATTATGCATAGTGTGTTGTGATTCAACCTGTCAAATGTCTTTGCATAGTCAATAAAACACAGGTAAACATCTTTCTGGTATTTTCTGCTTTCAGCCATGATCTATCTGCCAACAGATCAGCCCTTGTTCCATGTCATCTTATTCATCTGGCTTGAATTTCTGTCCTTTCCCTGTCAGTGTACTGCTGCAACTGTTTTTGAATTATCTTCAGAAAAATTTTACTTACAAGTAGTATTAATGGTATTGTTTGATAATTTCTGCAGTCTGGTGAATCACTTTTCTTTGGAATGGGGACAAATATGGATCTCTTCCAGTCAGTTGGCCAAGTAACTGTCTTCTAAATTTCATGGCATAAATTACTGATCACCTTCAGTGTTGCATCTGTTTATTGACACATCTCAGTTGAGATTCCATCAATTCCTTGAGCCTTGTTTTTCACCACCAATACTTTCAGTGCATCTTGGACTACTTATTTCAGTATTATAGGTTCTTGATCATATGCTGCCTCCTGAAATAGTTGAATGTCAACCATTTATTTTTGCTGTGTGTATTCCTTCCATCTTTTCTTGATGCTGTAAATATTCTTTCTTTTAATTATATATATATATATATATATATATATATATATATAGGCAATATTTTTATTTACTTGGATCAACAAGCACCAAGCACCATTGTGGAAAGAACACACAAGAAGTAAAATGATGTATTTCACTGGGCAAATATGCTGAAAAAACCTCTTGAAAGATTAAAAAAGCAAAGATGCCACTGTCATAACTAAGGTGCACTTCACTCAAGCTACCATATTTTTAATTGCCTCATATACATGCAAAAGCTGGGCAATGAAAAAGGAAGACAGAAGAATTTATGCTTTGAATTGTAGTATTACTAAATGTGAAGAAGACTTGAAGTAGTTACTGATGAAGATCAAAGACTACATTCTTCAGTATGGATTAAAACTTAACGTTAAAAAACAAAAAACAAAAAACACAAAAAGAAACCTCACAACTGAACCAATAAGCACCATTGGAGAATGGAGAAAAGGTTGAAGTTGTGAAGGATTTCATTTTCTTTGCTTCCACAATCAACATCCATGAAGCAGTAGTCAAAAAATCAAATGACATATTGCATTGGGCAAATATACTGCAAAATAATTCTTTAAAGTGTTAAGAAACAAAGATGTCACTTTGAAGACTAAGGTGAGTCTGACTAATGCCATTAATGGTGTGGTATTTTCCACAGCTTCATATGAATATGAAAATTGGATAATGAATAAGGAAGACCATGGAAGAATTGGTGTATTTGAATTGAGATGCTGGTAAAGAGTAGTGAATGTACCATGAATAAATCTGCCTTGGAGAAAGTACAGCCAGAATGCTCCTTAGAAGCAAGAATGGCCAGATTTCATCTCTTGCACTTTGTTCTTTTTGTCAGAAGAGACCAGTCCCTGGAGAAGGATATCATGCTTGGTAAAGTAGAGAGTCAACAAAAAAGAGGAAGACTCAACAAGATGGATTGACACAGTGACTGCAATGATGGGGATAAGCTTAATAGTGATTGTGAAGATGGTGCATGGTTGTGCAGTGTTTTGTTCTCTTGTACACAAGATTGTTATGAGTCTGAACTGACTCAATAGCACATAACAACAGCAATAACATTGGTAATAATATTGAATATACTGTGGAATGTCAGAAAAAAAAATGAACAAATTAGTCTGAAGAGATGTATGACTGGAAATTTCCTTAGAACAACAATGGGAACACTTTTACTTCTTTTCTTTGGATAAGTCATCAGAAAAGACCAATTTCTTGAAAAGGACACACAGATAGTAAAACAAAACGTCAGAGAAAACAAGAACAACCCTCAGTGAGATGGATTGACACAATAGGCAAAACAATGGACTCAAATATATGAACAATCACAAAGATGAAGTACTGGGCAATGCTTTTTTTCTGTTCCAAATAAAATTGCTATGAGTTGGAGATTACTCAATGACATCTAACAACAGCAACAGCATTTGTGCCTTTTCTTTGATTTGGAAAATTTTAAACCATTGCATAAATTGATGTTTATCAATGTTTCTCTTACTGATTTTCTGTTTGTATGTTAAACCTATGGAATCATATTCTGGCTATTATACAGCTCCTCTGAACTATAATTCATATTTATCTAAATCATTTTCAGCCTAATTTTTTAAATATCATAGATGTATTATTAATTTATAAGAGTAAAATTTCCAAGAGTTCCAGTAAAATGGAAGAATAGGCAGAAATCCTCTTCAACAAAGAAAAGGGGAACCAATTAACACAAATACAGAAGGTAATCCTGGGCCCCTGAGCTTTAAAGGGAAAGATAGAGAAGTAGAGTAAACTCCAACTAATAGAAGAATTTGTATGAAAATGCCAAAAAAGGAGCCATATGGAGCTGTGGTCTGGCAGTGACCCTGATGGCACAGACAGCTTGGATATTGCTGAATGGTGTTAGGACCTAATAATTAACCTAAAAATCAGTCTTGCTAGCCAGGGACTGCACAGAAGACTGCTCTGGTGGCAGGTAAATAAAAGGGGAAGAAACAAAGAGGAAGGTGGGCTGAGCTGTGGACTTTTGCCTGTCCTGAAGGTGCAGCCATTTTGAATGTTTACAAGCGGTTTGACCATTTTGTATATTTAAAGCAACAGCATTCTTCCAGATTCCAGGGACTTAAGAACAAGCTCCAATTGCCTAGAACCACAAGGACATTTCAGATGCTTATGACTGGAAAGGTGCAACATTCCCCTTGTTACTATTATACCCCATACACTTTTGGTGAATGGAGATGTGGCTATCCCTCACTCCCACCCACCTTCTAGCCCAGCAGGAATTCCATCCCAGTCTGTGTGCTTGGATGGATCATGGGTGCCTTGCCAATTTTTTTTTTTTTTTTTTTTAGTATGTTTATGTTTGTCTGTTTTAAAATTATTATTATTATTATTGTCCTTTTTATTATTATTCTTTATTATTCCCTTCTCAGGTTCTAGTTTTCACCTTTTTCTCTTTTCCCTGTTCCTGGTTCCAATTTTTTCTCTTCCTCATGGTTAACCCCATACTTTGTTTTTCTTTTTGCATTTTTCCCATTTTGTTTTTCATTATTCTCCTACTCTACCTTTTGTCTTTTATTGCCCTCTCCCCAGATATTGCAGGATTATTTATTTATTTATTTATTGGTTATTGCTCCTGTGTGATTACACAGTGTATATTTTGTTCATTTGCTTTTACTTTTTTGATGGTTATTCAATTGTTATTTTTGTCTAACTGAGTAGGAGACAGCAACAGTCCCCATATGACACAACACCCATACCTCCTACCACTTCACTTACTGAGTGAGAGCCACCACTTCCTTCTCCTACGATAAACAATCACTAAGAAGAGCCTGTCACACACTTAGCCCCTCTTCACAGTTAACAGCGATCTAAATACAACAATGTCACAATGTGTTGGAGACAACAGACATCACAGTCCAACAAAGAAGCAAGATAAAGTGGTAGAAAAAAAGGATCAGGATACAGAACCAGAACATATCCCTGAGGAAGAAGCAGCATTGAAACTCCATGATAAGGAATTCAAAAGAATTATAGTTAGGTATCTTCAAAAGATTGAAAGACAGATCAAGGAAAACACTGACAAAATTAAGGAAAACACAGACAAAACCTTAGAATTTCAGAAGTAAATACAAGAACAAAATGGCAAAATAAATGAAAAATTAGAAATTATTCAAAATCTACAGATAGAAATCCAGAGGATTAATACTAAATTGTCAGAAATAGATAACACATTGAAAAGACAAAGGAGTAGAATTGAAACAATGGAAGACAGAATTAATATGATTGAAGACAAATACCTGAATACTTCTTGGGAAATAGTGTTGTTGTTGTTGTTAAGTGCCGTCGAGTCGTTTCCGACTCATAGCGACCCCATGCACAGCAGAACGAAACACTGCCC
>NW_006922083.1:685546-703237 GCF_000298275.1 Orycteropus afer afer | reverse complement strand
ATAGTAGATCATATGGTTGTCTGATTCAAAATGGCCAAAACCAGTCCATTTCAGCTCACTAATGCCGAGGATATCAATCTTTATGCGTTCCATTTCCTTGGGAAATAGAGCAATCAAAAAAAATAGAGCAATCAAAAAAAAGATAAAAACAAAGTTAAGAAAGCCTAAGTTTCATGTGGGATACTATCAAAAGGAAAAACCTATGTGTCATTGGAATTCCAGAATAGAGAAAAATAAAACCACTGAGAAAATTGTCAAATATTTGTTGAAAGAGATATTCTCTGATATGATGAAAGGTGAGAATGTATCCATTCAGGAAGTCCAATGGACCCCAAAGAAGATAAACACCGAAAGAAAATCACCAAGACATATCATCATCAAACTCATCAAAATCAAAGACAAAGAAAGAATCTTGAAATAAGCATGGGAAAAACAAAAAGTTACTTACAAAGGACAACCAATAAGAATATGCTCCGATTTCTTAGCAGAAACCATGCAAGTGAGAAGGCAATGGGGTGGTATACATAAAACCATGAAAGAGAAAAATTTTCAATCAAGAATTGTATACCAAGAATATAGTCCCTCTAATATAATGGTGAGGAGCTCTGGTAGCATAGTGCCTAAGGCACTTGACTGCTAACCAGAAGGCTGGCAGTTCAACCCCACCAGCCACTCCTCAGAAGGAAGGTTGGACAATCTACTTCTGTAGTGATACTGCCTCAGAAACCCAAGGAGGGGTTGCTATGAGTCAGGTCCAACTCAATGGCAAATAACAACAACAACAACAACAACATAATGGTGAAATTAGCAGATTTCCAAATAAGTAGAAATCAAGGGATTTGTTTGAACAGAGAACCAAAAATAGCAAACAACAACCGACCATTAATACACACGATAACATAACCCAGAAACCATAGCTATGGGCATAGCCAAGTAAAATAAACTTACAAGATTTTAAATAGGGAACCAGAGACTTCAATTGGTAAATGAAAACAACTACAAACCAAAAAGAGGGAAAATACTGTGTAGTTGCAGAACTTCTAAATGGTTAGGAAATCAAGATAGTTGCAAGATAGAATGGAGTGTTCTAAATTTGGGAAGAAAATTATAAATCATAGGGTAACCTCAAAGAAAAATGATAAACCTTCACATCCCAATAAAAAAGAAGAGAAGCACAGATATTCAGCAAATACTAAAACAACAGCAACAAAGGAAATGATAACATGAATCATAAACCTAATGAGGTCACAAAGAAAATAATATGGAACAAAGAAACCAGGACACCAGGAAAAAATGCTTAACAAAATGACAGCCACAAATTCATACATGCCATTAATTACATGGAAGGTTAATGAATTAAATGCAGCACTCAAGAGATGGAGAGTTGCAGATTGGATAAGAAAACAAACCCACCAATATGCTGTGTACCAGAGACACACCTTAGAGACAAGGAGAAAAATAGACTAAAAATCAAAGCTTGGAAAAGGTCATATCAAGCAAATAGCAGCCATAAAAGAGCAGGAGTGGCAATATTAACTTCTGATCAAATTGACTTTAAGACAAAAACCACCATACAAGACAAGGAAGAACATTATATAAAGATTAAAAGATTAATTGAACAAGAAGATGTATCCATAATAAATATCTATGGACCCAGTAAAAGAGCCTCAAAATACATGAATCAGACTGTAAAAGAATTGACAAGACAAATAGATGACTCCACAGTCATAGCGGGAGACTTTAGTACACCACTTTCTTTGAAAAATAGAACAACTGGAAAGAAACTCAACAAAGATGCAGGAGAGCTAATCAATAAAATCCACCAACTTGACCTTATAGACATCTACAGAGCACTTCACCCAACAAGAGCACAATATACATTCTTTTCCAGTGCACATAGAACATTTTCCATGATAGACCATATGTTAGGTTATAAAGCAAGCCTTAATAAATTTAAAAATATTGAAATATTGCAAAGCATCTTCTTAGATCACAATGCTATCAAATTAGAAATCAACAACAGGAAGATCAATGGAAAAGTAATGGAAACTGAACAACAACCTCCTTGAGAAAGACTGGGTAAGAGAAGAAATAAAAATTGAAATCCAAAAATTCCTTGAATCAAATGAGGATGAAACACAACATACTAAAATCTTTGGGACACAGCAAAAGCAGTGATCAGAGGCCAATTTATAGCAACGAAAGCACACATCTATAAAGAAGAAGGAAACAAAATCAACACTTCAAACCAAAATCTCCACCAATTAGGGGAAAAAAAAAAAAAAAAAAAACAGCAAGAAAATCTACAGTCACCAGAAGAAAGGAAATAATATCAAACAGAAATCAATGAAACAGAAAATAGAAGGACAATAGAAAAATCAAGAAGACCAGAGTTAGTTTTTTGAAAAGATTAATATAATTGACAAAACACTGGCAAATTTAACAAAGGAAAAGAAGGAGCGAATACAAATAACATGAATAAGAAATGAAATGGGTGACATCAGAACAGAACCAACTGAAATAAAAAGGATAATATCAGGATACTATAAAGAACTGAAGAACTGTGGAGCTCTGGTAGCATAGTGCCTAAGGCACTTGACTGCTAACCAGAAGGCTGGTGGTTCAAACCCTCCAGCCACTCCTCGGAAGTAAGGTTGGGCAATCCTACTTCTGTAGTGATACAGCCTCAGAAACCCAAGGAGGGTCGCTATGAGTTGGGTCTGACCCGATGGCACATAACAACAACAACAATAACAATGAAGAACTGTGCTCCAACAAATTTGAAAATCTGGAAGAAATGGACCGATTTCTGTAAGCATACCACTTACCTAAAATAACACAGACTGATGTGGAAAAATTGAACAGATCCATAACAAAAGAAGAAATTGAATAAGTCATCAAAAAATTACCAACAAAAAAAGTCCTGGCCCAGATGGTTTCACCTGAGAATTCTATCAAACATTCAGGGTAGAACTGACACCAATCCTACTCAAACTATTCCAAAACACAGAAAAGGATGGAATTCTCCCTAACTCATTTTATGAAGCAAGCATAACCTTGCTACCAATACCAGGCAAAGATATTACTCAAAAGGAAAACTACAGACCAATATCCGTCATGAATATTCATGCAAAAATCTTCAACAAAATCCTAGCCAATAGACTCCAACAAATATCAAGAAAATCATTCACTATGACCAACTAGGGTTCATATCAGGTATTAAAGGATGTTTCAACATTAGAAAAACAATCATTTAAAAACAATTATGTGTCCTCCACCACATAAGTAAAACAAAGAAAAAGAACTACATGTTCATATCAATTGATGCAGAAGATATTTGATAAAATCCAACACCCGCTCTTGATCAACACTCTCAGAAAAATAGGAATAGAAGGCACATTCTTCAACATAATATAGGGTATCTATGCAAAACCAACAGCCAACATTTTCTCAAGGGAGAGACTGAATCCATTCCCCTTGTGAACAGGAACCAGACAATGATGCCCTCTATCACCACTTCTATTCAACATGTTATAGGACATATTGGAAGTCCTAGCTAGGGTCATAAGTCACAAAAAAGAAATCAAAGGAATCTAAATTGGTAAGGAAGAAGTCAAACTATCCCTATTTGCTGATGAAATGATCCTATATCTAGACAACCCAAGAGACTCAATCAAAAATCTACTGGAACTAATTGAGAGATTTAGCATAGTGGCACGATCCAAGATCAACATGCAAAAATCAGTTGGATTCCTCTATACCAGCAAAGAGATTGCTGAAAAAGAAATAAGGAAATCAATACCATTTACAATAGCTACCCAAAAATAAAATACTTGGGAATAAATCTTACCAGGGACACAGAAGACTTGTACAAAGAAAACTATAAAAAACTACTTCAAGAAACCATAAGAGATCTACATAAATGGAAAAATATACCATGCTCATGGATAGGAAGATTGAACATTGTGAAAAAGTCAGTTCTACCCAAAGCAATCTATACGTTCAATGCAGTCCCAACCAGATCCCATCAACATTTTTTAAGAATGTGGATAAACCAATCACTAAGTTTGTATGGAAAGGAAAGAGACCTCGGATAAGCAAAGCACTACTGAAGAACAACAAAGTAGGAAGTCTCACACTGCCAGATCTCAAAACCTACTATACAGCCACAGTAGTCAAAATTTCCTGATATTGGTGCAATGACAGACACGTACACACGTAGACCAATAGAATAGAATAGAATTGAGAACTGAGAAATAGATCCCTTGAGCTATGGTCAGCTGATATTTGACAGAGGACCGAAATCCATTAAATAGGGAAGAGATTGTTTAATAAATAGTGCTGGTAAATCTGGATATCCATTTGCAGATAAATGAAACAGATATACCTCATGCCATACACAAAAACTAACTCCAGGTGGATCAAAGACTTAATCAAATAATTAAATGTGAAACCCAAAACTATAAAGTTCCTCAAGGAAAAAATAGGGGGAAATTTAGGGGCATAATATATGGCACAAATAGACTACCAAGCACAACCCAAAATGCATAAACAGCAGAAGAGAAACTAGATGAATGAGACCTTCTAAAACTTAAATTTTGATATGTTTCCAAATACTTCTCCAAAAGAGTAAAAAGTGAACCTACAGATTGGGAAAAAATATTTGGCAAAGACATATCTGACAAGGGATTTTTCTCTAGAGTTTATAGAAAACTTCAACACTTCAATGACAAAAAGACAAATAATCCAATTAAAAAATGGGCAGAAAACATGAATAGACACTTTACCAAAGAGGACATTCAGGCAGGCAACAAACATATGAAGAAATGCTCTTAATCATTAGCCATTATAGAGATGCAAATCAAAACAGCAATGAAATACCATCTTGCTCTAGCAGTAGTAGCAATGTTCAACAAGATAGAAAATAACAAATACTGGCAAGGATGCAGAGAGATTGGAACTCTCACACAATGCTGGTGGGACTGTAAAATGGTACAACCACTGTGTAAAGCAGTATGGCGATTACTTAAAAACTTGGAATTAGAAATACCATTTGACCCTTGCCATTCCATTACTAGGTATATATCCTAAAGAAGTGAGATCCATGACACAAACAGACATATGCACACCCATGTTCATTGTAGCATTAGTTACAATAGCAAAAGGATGGAAGCAGCCTAGGTGTCCATCAACTGAGGAATGGATAACCAAATTATGGTACATACACACAATGGAATACTATGCAACCCTAAAGAATAACATAAAATCTGCAAAACACTGCACAATGTGGATGAACTTGGAGGCCATTATTGCGAGTGAAATAAGTCAATCACAGAAGGAAAAATATTGTATTATTCTGTTACTGTAAAAAAATCAAGGAAAGGGTTATATATGGAAGGAAATTTTCTTTGTTGGTTACCAGGGGTGGGAGGTTAGGATAGGGAACACTTAGATAGGTAGAGATAAGTACTGATTTGGGTGAAGAGAAGGGCAATGTACCAAGTGTGAGTGATCAAAATGGTGGCACTGAGGAAGAGGAAGACCTAGAGAGATACATGGGAGGTACAGACAACAAAGATGAACACTTTTGCATGTACAGTACTGCGTTGTCAGTGAAGGAAAACATGGGTATATGGGTAGATAGATGGATGGACAGGCTGAACTATTAGGTATGTCTACGAAGCAGGGAATGTACCCAAGACCACATATAGGGTTGTCGGACAATAGTTCTGCAAGTGTATTTGTATGTTCTGTAAGAATTCCTAAGTGTATTAGTAGAGATGACAAGGGACAAGGTTGTAGTCACTTCTTGGCCACAGCCCGTTACCCAGAGGAAGTGAGTAGTTGGACTTGTGGGCTCAGGACCATAGTCAGAGGGGACATTAAATTCAATTGGCATAACATACTACACAAAACATTGTTCCACCTCCTACTTTGGCGAGTAGCGCCTGAGATCTTAAAAGCTTGCAGGAGCCATCTAGATACAATGATGGGTCTCTCCTCGTCCAGAGCAAAGATGAATGAAGAAAACCAAAGATTCATGGAAGCAATTAGTCCAAGTGACTGGTACACCATCTGATCCTCAGCCTATATGACTATGAGACCAGAACAAGATGGTGCCCAGCTACCACTGTCAACCACTCAGAGGGGGATCTCTGTAGGAGATCCTAGATAGAGAGGAAAAACAATGTGGAAAAAAAACTTCAAAATCATTTGGGAAAAAAAAAGGGACTAGGTTTGCTGCTGTGATAGAGCCTGGTGGAACCACTGAGACTATGGCCCCTAGTTGCCCTTCAGGTCTGGAATTGAACACACTCCTGTGGCTTCCAGCCAAACAAAAGACAGGCATACGAGTTAAACATTTATCTCAAGTAGATACACTCCTTGGAGAGAACAATCATGGGAGAAAGAGAGGCTGTTTATACACAGGGATAGAGCTCAGGGGACAGGAGTCCATGGAGAGATGGACACAGGGAAGAGGTAACTATCGGGAGGAAGTGGGAGGAGAGCTGTTGTATTGGGGTAAATTGTAGTCAATGTCATGAGACAAAGTGTATGTGAACTACTATATGGAAAGTGGGTTTGATCTGTAAACTGTCACTCAAATCACAATAAACAAACAAACAAAATTAAAAAATGAGTAAAATTTCCTAATTTCCATGTATCTTCTTGTGTCAAAGATTTTGGCACATTCTCCATAGTTTGTTCTACTTGATCCTAGTCTAGAACCATCCCTCAATTTGCTTATTCTCCTTAACTTTGAAGTTGGTGTAATTTTCATTCTTGTCCTTTCATTATAGTTATTTCTACTTACGCTTCTGTCACTAGCTAGGTAAAATCTTTAAGGCCAGGAATTAATGTATTAATTTTTGCACACTCAATATGATTTTATTGCAGGTACTAAACATTCAATGAAATGTTTCTGGAATGAGATATCCTCCAAAAAAAAAAAAAAAAAAATAATAATAATAAAAACCACTGAAAGATCTTTCCCATAAACTCCATTCTTCACACAAAGCAAAACTTTCTAGCCTCATTCTATTGCTTATATGTTTAAAACTAAAGCCAACCATTTGATCAACTTTGCATTCCAGTCCTAAATTCTAATATTATCTTAAGAATAAGCAAAGTGCTAAATCTTAGAAGTTGTGCTAGTGTCAATGAGGTATAGTATATGATCACCTATTGCCCTCCAGGAGTTGGGGAGACCACAAAGAGGGTGCAATGATGGATTTCTGGCTTGAAGAAATTTTCTAGGCAAATATAATGAAGAATAGATTTCCATGACACGAAACAGCACATATATTCTTCACTTAACATGGTAGAGCATTAATCCAAAATATACTATACATGCTGCTATTTTAACTTTCATTTGAGATAACAGACTGAATCATCATCTCCCTTATAACATTTCCCATTTTTTTAATTTTAAGATTGCACATGTTCCTTAAATACCATAGATTTTTCCCTTTGAATATTTTAGGGTGACCCAAAATTATACTGTCAATTATTGTAATAACTTTTGAAATGATGGCAGTGATATTTATCCACAATTTTAGAATATTGTCACAAGCTTGTATAAGAAAAGACAAACCAATGACATGAGACAAAGTATATGTGAACTGCTGTATGAAAAGTGAATTTACTCTGTAAATCTTCACCCAAATCAAAATAAAATTAAAAAAAAAAAAGAAAAGACAAACCAATTTTAAAGTTCATGTTTTCTTGTTACCAGTGACAGAAACAGCAAATGTAAGCAGTAGTTTGCAGATATTAACCCTGGTCAGATTGATCAACTGATAGCCTGTCTACTTTCGGTGGTTGTTCAGGGAGTGTTGACTTTGCTACATAGCAGATATAATGACTTCTGTTTTAATTCAAATGCTGCCAATTTGGAGCCACATGCAACAACCCAATTCCTCCAGAGAAACTTTAGCAGATATAATTAGCCATATTTGAAATGAAAGAACATCTACTCAGTCAATATGATTAAAAATCCATTTTTACAATGGTGTTAGAATCTAACAAGTTATTTAATTAATTTCATCATAATTCATGTCAGGAACATCATAGCTATTCAGAATGTATAGTGAATTCTTTATTCAATACTGTGAAATAACAGATAGAAAGTGTTCTCATTCAGTCTTTAAGAACACATAGGCAGTAGAAAGCTGATGTGGTGTATAGGAGTGACTTCATTTCAAGTAAACCTGTTATATGTGGAAATGATAATTTATATGAAAGATATCTAAATAATATGGTTCATGGAAGAGTGGGAAGAAGGGATAATATACTTCAGAATGTTGTAACTGCTATCATCACTTTTCTAAAGTGAAGAATGAGTTAGTAAAATAGTATTATTTGTATAGTTGCCATACCCTGCTTCCCCCACAACCCCCTTTGCAGGACCTCCCTCCTCTCAACTTAGCTACATTAGCTACCTGTATTAATTCAATTGGCAGATGATTTATCAGGTTAGCATTTCATCTTCCCTACAAAACCAGAATGTGTTCTCTTTCTGGGTACTAGATGGAGAAACAGACTTCTTTTGATGATACAAGGGCAACAGACAAACTTTGCTCTGGCATTGAACTTGACGTGGAGGTAGAGTACTTTAACTGTTAAAAGTCTGGCCTATAACTCTCAGAATAACTGATGACTCTTATTGATATTCACATTTTAAATGGAGATAAATCTCATCTTTTTTTTCTTTGATTCTAGATACCAAACCTTCACCTTCTACCTGCACACTCTATTGTCTCAAACTGACAAAATATCCTTTACCTGCTGAGTCATTCTCTCCATGCAGTTATTTATTTATCTATCTATTCATATGTGATGGGATGGAAAAATATTGTTATGTAAGCCAAAGTAACCCGCATGTGCTTCCACACAGTAGAGAGTGGTATAATTTATAACCCAGAGAACATTTTTGTGATTTGTCCCCTTTCATCCCCTTTCATCCCCTTACTGGGAGCTCTGAGGGCATAGAGGCTAAGGCATTTCATTGCTAACCATATGACCCCACACCCACCCCCCGGTGTCAGGAAAATTGAAAGGGAAAGCAAAGGAAAGTCAGGGTGTCCAGGACAGAGTAAGCAAGCAGCAAAGGGATCCAGGTAAGGGGAGGGACCCAGGGCCCACCTTCCCCCAAGCAGCAGGAAAAGAGGAGGGAAAAGGGAAGGAAAGCCAGGACATCCAGGACAGAGTGAGCAAGTGGCAGGGATCCAGGTAAGGGGAGAGTGGAGAGGTATCAAACCTCTAAGAGAGACAAACTTGTCTGTAGGTTTGTGGTACTGTGGTGGTGTGTTGCTGTGAGGCTTAAGGCTGTGCCAGTGGGGTTGCACACAGTGCACAGGTTTCAGCCCAGCTTGCATATTGAGGTAGACTAATAGGAAAGAAGAGGCCATCCACTTCTCAAAGAATTGGCCAGGGAAAACCTTATGAATAGCAGAGAAACACTGACTGGTACATTACTAGGTAACTATATGAATAGCACAGAAATACTGTCTGATACAATGCAGCAGAATGTTCCACTTAGGTCAGAAGGCTCTCAAAATATGACTGAGAAAGAGCTGCAATATTAGAGTAGAACCAAACTTACTGATATGAATAAAGTAAAGCTTTTGAGACCTCCATTTGCTGATGTGGCACAACTCAAATTGAGGAGAAAAAGCTGCAAACTTCCTTTAATAATTGGAACATGGAGTATACAAAGTATGAATCTAGGAAAATTGGAATTGTCAAAAATGAAATGGAATGCATAAAGATTGATATCCTAGGTATTAGTGAGCTGAAATGGACCAGTTTGGCCATTTTGAATCAGACAACCATATGATCTAATATGCTGGGAATGACAATTTGAAGAGGAATGGTATGGCATTCATCATCATACAGAATGTTTCAAGATCTGTCCTGAAGTACAATGCTGTCAGTGATAGGATAATATTCATACATCTATAAGGAAGACCAGTTAATGTGACTAGTATTCCAATTTACGCACCAACCACTAAAGCAAGTTATGAGGAAATTGAAGATTTTTATCAACTTCTACAGTCTGAAATTGACTGAGTGTGCAATCAAGATGTGTTAATTATCACTGGTGACTGGAATGCAAAAGTTAGAAACAAAGAAGGATCACCAGTTGTTTGAAAATTTGGCTTTGGTGACAGAAATAATGCTGGAGATTGCATGATAGAATTTTGCAAGACCAGTGACTTACTCATTGCAAATACCTTTTTCCAACAGCAAAAACAGCAGCTGTACACTTGGACTTTGCCAGATGAAATACATAGGACTCAGACTGACTACATCTGTGGCAAGAGGCAATGGAAAAGCTCAGTATCTTCAGCCAGAATAAGGCCAGGAGCTGATTGTGGAATAGACCATCAACTGCTCATAGGCAAGTTCAACTAGAAGTCGAACATGTCCACGAGAGCAAAAATATGATCTTGAATATATCCCTCCTGAATTTAGAGACCATCTAAAGAATAGAATTGATGCATTGAACACCAGTGACTGAAAACCAGAAGAATTGTTGGATGACATCAAGAACATCATCCATGAAGAAAGCAAGAAGTCATTAAAAAGATGAGAAAATAAAAAAAAAGAAAAGACAAAAATGGGTGACAAAAGAGACTCTGAAGCTTGCCCCTGAGTGGAGAGTAGCTAAAGCAAATGGAAGAAATGACAAGATAAAAGAGCGGAACAGAAGATTTCAAAGAGCAGCTCAAGCAGAAAAGCCAATTACTGTGATGAAATATTCAAAAACTTGGAGTTAGAAAACCAAAAGGGAAGAATACACTTGGTATTTCTCAAGCTGAAAGAACTGAGGAAAAAATTTAAGCCTTGAGTTGCAATATTGAAAGATTTTGTGGTCGAAATACTGAATGATGCAGAAAACATCAAAAGAAGATGGAAGGAATACACAGGGTCACTGTACCAAAAAGAAATAGTAGACTTTCATCTATTTCAGGAGGTGCATATGATCAAGAACAGTGATATTGAAAGAAGAAGTTGAAGCTGCACTGAAGGAATTGGCAAAGAACAAGCCTCCAGGAATTGGAATACCCATTGAGATGTTTCAACAAATGGATGCATAACTCACTCGGTTATGCCAAGAGATTTGGAAGACAGCTACCTGGCTAACTGACTGGAAGAAATCTGTATTTGTACCCATTCCAAAGAAGGTGATCCCACAGAATGTGGAAATTATCAAACAATGTCATTAATATTGCACACAAGTAAAATCTTACTGAAGATAATTCAAAAATGGTTACAGCAGTATATTGACAAAGAACTTCCAGAGGTGTAAGTTGGATTCAGAAGAGGATGTGGAACAAAGGATATCATTGTGGATGCCACATGGATAATGGCTCAAAGCAAAGAATATCAGAAAGATGTTTACTTGTATTTTATTGACTATGCAAAAGCATTTGATTGTATGGCTCATAACAAATTGTGGATACTATTGAGAAAAATAAGAATTCCAGAACACTTAATTGTACTCATGAGGAACCTGTACACAGACCAAGAAACTGTCATTTGAACAGAATTAGGGGATACTGCATGGTTTAAAATCAAGAAGGGAGTACATCAGGGCTGTGTCCTTTCCCCACACTTATTCAATCTATATGCTGAGCAAATAATGCAGGAAGCTGGACTATAGGAAGGAGAACATGGCATTAGGGTTAGAGGAAGAATCATTAACAACCTTTGATACGCTAATGACACAATTTTGCTTGCTGAAAGTAAGAATGTCTTGAAGTACTTACTGATAAATATTGAAGAACAGTCTGCAGTATGGATTAATTCTCAATATAATGAAAACAAAAATCCTCACAATCTGACATATGAGCAGCATCAAGGTAAATGGAGAAAAGAATTGAAGTTGTCAAAGATTTTACATTGCTTGGTTCACCAATTGACACCAATAGAAGCAGCAGTCAGGACATCAGATGATGTATAGCACTGGGCAAGACCTCTTTCAAGTACTGAGGAGCAAAGATGTCTCCTTGAGGACTAAGGTGAGCCTGACACAAGCCATGACATTTTCAATCGCCTCATATGCATGTGAGAGCTGGACACTGAATAAGGAAGACTGATGAAGAATGGATGTTTTTGAGTGGTGGTGCTGGGGAAAAATGCTGAAAGTACTGTGGGCTGCTAAAAGAACTAACAGGTCTGTCCTGGAGGAAGTGAAGCCTGAGTGCTCCTTGGAAGCGAAAATGGCCAGACTTCATCTCACCTCCTTTGATCATGTTATCAGAAGGGACCACTCCCTGGAGAAGGATGTCATGCTTGGTATGGCATAGTGCTGACAAAAGAAAGAGGCCCTCAACCAGATTGATTGACATAGTAGTTGCTGCGATGGGCTCAAGTATAGCAGGGATCGCGGGGTTGGAGCCGGACGGATGGTGTTTCGTTCTGCTGTGCATAAGGTCGCTACGAGTTGGAGATGACTCCATGGCACCTAACATCAGCAACAAGAGAAGGGTGGAAATTCAAACCCACCAGTCACTCTTCAGAAGGAAGATTGGGCAATCTACTTCCTCAGAGATACGCCATAGAAACCCAAGGAGGGGTCACTTTGAGTTGGGATCGACTCGAGGGCAGTGACCCTAGACCCTTAACCATCTCCTTACTAGGGTAGGATTAATGATGGGAGAGACTCACAAAACAAAATAAGAATTTGGAGTTATGAAAGGCCCCTTGGGAACTAAGGAAGGGGTAGCAGTTAAGGCCTCTTCATGGATGTGTGACCTGTGAAGTTACACAGGGATCCTGCTCAGAAAGGTCCCAGGCTTGGTTCAATGTTCTGCTGTCTGTGTCTTGAAGTTCTTAATAATTTTCCAACAAGGGGTCTACATTTTCATTTTGCACTGGACTATGAACATTTTGTAAGAAGTTCTGTAAAATAGCACTCCATTCTCCTTAATTTACCTAATGTAGATGTAACTATGAAGTATTGTCAGTTAGGTTTCTTAGGTCTACTCAGAGATGTGAATCAATGTACTAAATATTGTGTAAAGTCACTTAATGACAGTCATATGCCTTAGTTCTTTTTTTTTTCCTGACATGAGTGCTGCTTTAGTCAATAAAGCCTGAAGTGAATTTACAGATTTAGCATTTATTTAATTATACTGAGACTTTTTTTTTCTTTTATGAGAATGTCCTGCAGTTTTTGTAGGAAACTGATTCTCACAAGAGACTTGCTTGAGCATGAACTAACTTAATATGGACTATCTTAAACCTTAGTCGGTTTGATTTTGTTGTTGTTGTTGTTGTTTGTTTAAAGCTGAATGTTTGCTTGTTGTCAATATGAAGTAGGCTTAAGTAGACTTATATAAAAACTTATATAGTAACCTAGTAGAAGACAGCTTTTCCTACCCAACTTCTATGACTTATAGGCTAGCAAAGTCAGCATTCAAATATGTTTCAAAATGGCAGTTAGTCAATTCACCACTTTCTTTTGAGCCTATGAGAGAAAATATTTTGCAAATTCTAGTTCATAGGAGCTGAGAAAAAAGGCCTATTGGGGACTAACATTTCATAAGTTTCATTGCTGATAAAAGGATGATACACTCAGCCACACTTCCTGCCTTTGAATAGTATTATATGTGCATAAGATGCATGGAATGACATGGACATCTTGTGACAATAAGGGCAAAGCATTGAAAATGGAAGAAAGCAAAATTGGAAAGTACATAGGAGAGGGATGAAGCCATTTTGTTGCTGAATTAATCAACTTTGAAACACTTTACCTGCATAATTCTTGTTAATTTAGTTCTGTGGGTCTCAACATGAAACATACTAGAAAAGAGAATTTTGGGGCCCCATTTCATACTCACTGAATTAGAAACTCTGGAGGTAGGATCAAGCAATCTATTTTAACAAATTCTCTTGTTAATTCTGATTGTAGCTAAAGTTTAAAAAAGGTCCCTGAGTTGCACAAATGGTTTGAACCTGGCTACTAAAAGAAACATTGACTGATTTAATCCACCCAATGGCACTGAAGAAGAATGGGCTGGAGCTATGCTTCCATAAAGTTTTCAGACAAGAAAACCTTATGGAGCTCAGTTCTACAATGTAACATGTGGGGTCACCGTGAGTTGGGATTGACTCAATGGCAGTGCATTTTTTAGGGAGCACTGGTGGCTTAGCACCTAAGGCATATTGACTGTTAACCAGAAGCCTGGCAGTTCAAACCCACCAGCCACTCCTCAGAAGGAAGATTGGGCAATCTACTTCCATAGAGATAGCACCTTGGAAAGCCAAGGAGGGGTTGCTATGAGTCAAATCGACTGGATGGCAGTGAGTTTGGTGGGTTTTTTGGTCTTTGGTTTGGCTTGGTAATTCTGTTGGAAGCTAAAGTTTAAAAACTTATTTTAAGCTACATTGTGTCTGTTCATTGTAATTCATGTAATAATACCCTGTAATGATATCAAGTGGATTATAAGAGAAGGAGATGTTTTCAAGTAAAAATCTTAAAAGACTGAATATTTAAAAAATGTTACGTGTTGACAACATACAGATTCCTTAAGCAATCTTAGGATTTAGTTAACAAAATAATTAAGAACTTATGAGTTTCCTTATAAAATCAATCATTGAAGATCATCATCAGATACAAAATTCATTTGATATTATATTATTACATACCTCATCATCAAAATTGTCATATCTGCTGCTACTGGAAGACAACTCTATATCTGAGAAGAAAAAAGCTTGACTAAATAGAAATATTATTTATAACAATGTGATGAAATGTTGACATAAGCAATCTCTTTATAAATCAATAAAACCACTATACTATAAGATTTGGTTGTAACATTAGTGAATTGAATTCTAACAATAATCTGTCATTCCTAAGCTTTGTTCTGATGTTCTCAATAAGTGCTTTGGATTTCATTGTCAGTTTACTGAACTTCAGTCATAACTAGACCTATGTTTTCTATAAAGGACTCTTCACTGGTTCCTTTCTGCATATAGAAGTCAGTCACAATGTGGATACCTGTGCACTCCAGATATTTGCAAGATGTTACATTAAGGCAAAGGGAAAAATATTAGTACTTTATACTACATATGAATGTTAGAATACGAAATTAATATTTATAGTGCCTAAGACACTTGACTGCTAACCAGAGTCTGGAGGTTCAAACCCACGAGCCACTCCTCAGAAGCAAGATGGGGCAATCTACTTTCGTAGTGATACTGCCTCAGAAACCCAAGGAGGGGTTACTGGGAGTCGGGTCCAACTCAATGGCACATAACAACAACAACAACAATAATCTAGTAAGGATCTCTGGTAGTACAGTGCCTAAGGCATTTAACTGCTAACTGGAAGGTTGGTGGTTCAAACCCACCAGCCACTCCTCAGAAGGAAGATGGGGCAATCTATTTCCCTAAAGATTTACCACCTCAGAAATCTAATGAAGGTTGATCCACACTGGAATCGAATCATTGGTAGTGAGTTTGATGTTTGGTTTTAATAATCTAATACCTGATGGACACTGATATACAAATGTGGTCTGTATATTCATATGTATAGATCACATGCCATATGCAATTTCAGAGCTCTCTTGAAGAAACAATGAAAGTTATACTTTGGAGAGAAAGATGCAATATAACTTCTCTTTGTTCTCTTGCTGTTAGTATATTGTTACATATAAAGTATATTTGTGTCAGATTAAGTAGAATTATCTATTAATATTATTACCTAGTTTTAACCACAGGAATTTCCAGAAATTTTGTGAGGAAAATAAAATATTCCTAAAAAGATGGGCCAGACTGAAGGAATCACAAATAATGGAAATAATAATGTAAAATATTAGTGTTGGCACTTCATTTTGTTCATGGGCATTTTGTTAGTTTTGTTACAGAATAAAGACAAGTATGTTCCAAAATTAAACAACAAAAAGTTCCCAAGTATTTCTTAAAAAGTGATCAAAAAGACTATTTAGGATATACATTTACCTTCACTACTTATAGTGATGGTCCTCACCCTAAGTGAATACTTATGTTGAGATATTAGCTATAGATGATTATGTGTATACCTATAACTATCAATTTATCTATGTCTAAATATGAATAGCACTTATCTGTCAATTTGTCATACTTTATTTTGCATTTTGTTGTGATGCTGAAACGTATGCCACCATTATTTCAAATATCAGCAGGATACCTGTAGAAGACAGATATCAACAGGCCTTCTAGACTAAGACATTTCAGAAAGAAGGACCACATGATCTACTTCTGTAAAAATTGCCCAGTGAAAGTCTTATGGATTGCAGGGGAATATTGTTTGATATGGTGCTCAACTGCTAGCCAGAAGAATGGTGGTTCAAACCCACCAGCCACTCCTCAGAAGGAAGGTTGAGCAATCTGCTCCTATAGTGATATTGCCTCGGAAACCCAAAGAGGGGTCGCTGTGAGTTGGGTCTGACTCGATGGCACATAACAACAAAAACATGGTGCTCAAAGATGAAAACCTCAGGTTGGAAGGCACTCAAAGCATAACTAGGGAAGAGATGCTTCCTAAAAATAGAATTGACCTTAATGATGTAGATGAGTAAAGAATTTGAGAGCTTCATCTGCTAATATGACAGGATAAAAAATTAGCAGAAATGAGCTGCAAATATCCATCAATATTCACAATGTAGAATGTATGAAGTATGAATTAAGGAAAATTGAATGTTGTCAAAAATGAAATGGGACACTTGAAGATTGATATCTTAGGTGTTAGTAAGCTGAAATGGACTGGTATTGGTCATTTTGAATCAGACAATCATATAGTCTACTATGCTAGGAGTTAAAAATTTAATAGGAATGGAATCACATTCATCATCAAAAGAACATTTCAAGATCTGTCATGAAGTACAACAATGTCCATAGTAAGGTGCTATTCATATACTTAGAAAGAAGACCAGTTAATATGACTATCATTCAAATTTATGCACCAACCACTAATGTCAAAGATAAAGATATGGAATGATTTTACAAACTTCTGCAATTTGAAATTGATTAAACATACAATCAAGATGCATTGTTAGTTACTGGTGATGGGAATCTGAAAGCTAGAAATAAAGAAGGAGAGTCAATACTTTGGAAATATGACCTTGGTGATAATAATGATAGGAGATTGCATGATAGAATTTTCTAAGACAAATGACTTATTCATTGAGAATACATTTTTTTCCCCAAAAAAATAAACAGTGATTATGTATATGGGACTCCACAGATGGAATACAAAGGGATCAAATCAACTATGTCTGTGGAAAAAATGATGGAGAAGGTCAATAGGAACAGCCAGAACAAAGCCAAGGGCTGACAGGAATTGTTTATCAATTGCTCATATGCAAGTTCATCTTGAACATGAAGAAAAATAAAACAAGTCCATAAGAGGCAATAAGACCTTGAGTATATCCCACTTGAATTTAGAGACCATCTCAAGATCGATTTAATGCATTGAAAAATGATGACTGAAGTCCAGACAAGTTGTGGTGTTATATCAAAGACATGAAAAATGAAGAAAGCAAAAGGTCATTAAGCACAGAAAACAAAAAAGACCAAACTGGGTGTGAGAAGAGTCTCTGAAACTTGATCTTGAATATTGTGTTGTTGTTGTTGTTAAGTGCTGTTGAGTTGTTTCCGACTCATAGCGACCCAATGCACAGCAAAACGAAACACTGCCTG
>NW_006922083.1:661658-683131 GCF_000298275.1 Orycteropus afer afer | reverse complement strand
TTGAGGCTGAGCCTCTGGTGTTTAAAACCCAGCGAGATGCACCTGGTGCACAGGTAACAGCCAAGCTTATAGACTGAGACAGACTAGGAAGAAGGAAGAGGCTGTCTACTTCTCAAAGATTTGGCCAGGGAAAACCTTATGCATAGCAAAGATCTTGAATATAGATTAGTTAAAACAATAGGAAGAAATGATGAAGTAAAATAGTTGACTAGAAGATTTCAAAGGGCATCTAGAGAAGGCAAAGTAAAGTATTATGAAATGTGCGAAGACCTGGAGTCAGAAAACCCAAAGGAAGAACATACTTATCATTTCTGAAGCCGAAATAACTGAAGAAAAAATTCAAGCCTAGAGGTGCAATATTGAAATATTTTATAAGCAAAACATTGAAAGATGTCAGATGCATCCAAAGAATATGGAAGGGATAAACAAAGTCACTGCACTCAGAAGAATTTGTTAATATTAAATCATTTCAGGAGGAAGCATAGGATCAAAACCAAGGTATTGAAGGAAGAAGTACTGATGAAAATTCAAAGACTACAGCCTTCAGTATGGCTTACAGCTCAACATAAAGAAAACAAAAGTACTCACACCTGGACCAATAAGCAACATCATGATGAATGGAGAAAAGATTGAAGTTGGAAAAAATCTTATTTTACTTATATCCACAATCAACACCCATAGAAACAGCAGTCAAGAAATCAAATGATGTATTACAAATATGCTGAAAAATACCTCTTTAAAGTCTTTAAAAGCAAAGATATAATTTGAGAATTAAGATGCTCCTGATCCATGCCATGGTATTTTCAATTGCCACATATGCATTCAAAAGCTGTATAATGCATGAATAAGGAAGGCTGAAGAATAGTTGATGTCTTTGAACTGTGGTGTTGGTGCAGAAGAATCAATATAATATGGCTGAAAGAATGAGTAGGTCTGTTTTAGAAGAAGTATTGTATAGTCAGAATACACCCTAAAAGCAAGGATGATGAGGTTCTGGTAAGATGGCAGAATAGGCAGACAAATTATACAAACTCTCTTGAACAAAGAAAAGTGGAACCAATTAACATAGACACAGAAGATAATCCTGGAGCCTTGAGATTTGAAAGGAAAGATACAGAAGTGGACCAAATTCCAACTAGTAGAAGAAACGGCACAAAAACAGCAAAAAAGGAGACATACTGAGCTGCGAACTGTTTAGTGATCCTGATGGCATGGATAGCTTGGATGTTGCTAGGTGGTGTTAGGACCTAAGAATTAATGTAAGAATCTGCCCTGCTAGCCAGGGGCTGCAAGGAGGAGTGTACTGGTGGCTAGAGAATAAAAGGGGAAGCGGTGAAGAGGGAGACAGGCTGAGCTGTGGACTTTTGGCTCTCTGTAAGGTGCAGCCACTTTGAATGTTTACAAGCAGTTCAACCATTTTGGATATTTAAAGCAACACCTTTCTCTCAGATTCCAGGGACCTAAAAACAGGCTCCACTTGCCAGGGACTGCAAAGACATTCCACAAACTGAGGACTTGAAAGGTGAGACATTTCCCTTGTTATTTTTATACCCCACTCCCTATTGATGAACAGAGGTGCAGCCATCCCTTGCTCACACCTACCTTCTGGGCTGGCAGGAATTCCATCCCAGTCTATGTGCTCTGATGAAGCCTGGGTGCCCTGCCCTGCCCTGACCAGATTTTTTTTGTTTTTAGTTAGTTTGTTTTTATCTCTCTTCCCTTTTCCTTATTTTTTTTTTTCTTTCCTTCTTGTGGTTCTTTCCATTCCTTGTTTTTCTTTTTGCATTTTCCCCATGTTTTACTTCATTACTCTCCTACTCTACCTCTTTTCTCTTATTATCTCCTCTCCAGATATCATGGACCCCCTCCCCCTTTTTCTATTCATATTTCTTTTGGCTTTTTCAAGTATTTTTTAAAAAATATTTTATCTCATTTATTAGTTTCCTCTTTTTTCTTTCTTTCTTTTCTTAGTGATTGTTATGTGGTATGTACTTTTTGTTTTGATTGTTGTTTTTGTCTAACTGAGTGAGAGACAGCAACAGTGGCCATACAACAGAACCACATCCATATCTCCTGCAGCACCATTTACTGAGTGACAGCTACCACTTCCTTCTGCACCAACTGGCCAACAGTACATGACCACCAATAAGAACTTCACTCACCCTTAACTGCTCTTCACAAACATTTAACAGAGACCTGTGCAACCACTTTCATTCTTTATCACAACCACCAGGAGACAGGTGGTGAGTGCATAAGTGTTGTCAACTAGCAAATAGAGGAGCACAGTACTCTGCTTACTCAGATAAACAAACAAACAAACAAATAAATAAATAAGGAAAGAAAATGAAAATCTTGGGCAAATCACTCCAACATACAATCACCAATTAAATATAAGTACAACAAAGTCACAATGTCTTGGAGACAACAGAGCATCACAGTCCACACAAAGAAGCAAGATAAAGCAATAGAAACATGGGAGCAGGATACAGAACCAGAACACATGCCTGAGGAAGAAGCAGCATATGAATTCCCTGATTAGGAATTCCCTGATAAGGAATTCAAAAAATTGTATTTAGGTACTGTTCTGGTTACCTAGTGCTGCTCTGACAAGAATATACCACAAATGGGATGGACTTAACAAACAGGAGTTTATTCTCTTACAATTTGGAGGCTTTAAGTCCAAGTTCAAAGTGCCAGGCTCTAGGAGCTGGTGAAAGCCCCTTAGCTGTGGGCTTCAGCTCTGCCTCCAATTCCTGGCCCACTGAAGCTAGAGCCTTTTCCTCACTCAGAAAGCTTCTGGCTGCTGAGGCTGCCAGCCTGAGATTGAGAAGTAAAAAGGCACAGCCCCAATGTTACCAAAAGACAGGTCCATTTTAAGTCCCAAGTTCGGCAGAGCATGACAGGCTGCTGAACAACAGCAACATGGCTACATGCAGGGTCCAAACATGCCATAAGTTAAGGACCATTCCCAAAACTGCTTCTTATATACAGGAAACAGACCACATACCCAAAGCAGCTACTCAGCTGCTTGTGGTAGATCCCATCATGGAGTTGATTGCCAGTCTCATATGGGGAATAACTATCACCAGCTGCCCAGCCACTCAACCAGGCCCAGCCAAGTTGACACACAAGCTTAACTACCACAGGTACCTTAAATGGATTGAAAGACAGATCGAGGAAAACACTGAAAAAACTAAGGAAAACACAGACAAAACCCTAGAAAATTTCAAAAGGAAATATAAGAACAAAATGACAAAATAAATGAAAAATTAGAAATGATACAAAATCTACAGATAGAAATCCAGAAGATTAATACTATATTTTCAGAAATAGATAACACATTGAAAGGACAAAGGAGGAGAGTCAAATCAATTGAAGACAGACTTAATGAGATTGAAGACAAATATCTGAATGCATCTTTGGGAAGGAATCAATCAGAAAAAAGATCAAAACAAAAGGAAGAAAGCCTAAGATTCATGTGGGATACCATCAAAAGGAATAACCTATGTGCAATCAGAATTCCAGAACAGGAAGAGAAAAAGAAAACCACTGAGAATATTGTCAATGATTTGTTGGAAGAGAACTTCCCTGATATGATGGAAGATGAGAATATATCCATTCAGGAAGTCCAAAGTACCACAAACAGCATAGACCCCAAAAGAAAATCACCAAGATATATCATCATCAAACTCATCAAAATCAAAAACAAAGAAAGAATCCTGAAAAGTAGCATAGGAATAACAAAAAAAGTTGCCTATAAAGAGTAACCTTTAAGGCTAAGATCTGATTTTACAGCAGAAGCCATGCAGGTGAGAAGGCAGTGGGATGGTATATATAAAATCCCAAAAGAGAAACATTTCCAACCAAGAATTATATACTCAGCAAAATTGTTCCTAAAATACGATGGTGAAATTAGGATATTTCCAGATAAGCAGAATTTAATAGAATTTTTTTAAAATCAGACCAACCTTGCAAGAGCTATTAAAGGGAGTCCTTTGAACAGAGAACCAATACTAGCAAACTACACCTGATCATTAATAAACATGATGACATAACCCAAAAACCTACCCATTTATGGAAGTATCCAAAGTAAAATATGGTTACAAGACTGTAAACATGGTACCAGAGTCATCAATTGGCAAATGAGGACAACCACAAACCAAAAAGAGGGAAAAACAAGCAAACAAACAAAAAACAGTGTAGTTACAGAACTTCTAAATGGTGAGGAAATCAAGAGAGTTGCAAATAGAATGGACTGTTCTAAACCTAGGGAGAAAATTATAAATCACAGGGTAAACACAAACAAAAATGACAAACCTTCACATTTCAACAAAAAAAGAGGACAAGCACAAATATTCAGCAAATACTAAAACAACAGCAGTGAAGGAAGTGATTACCCAATTAATGAACAAAATGAGCTCGCCCAGAAAATTATATGGAACAAAGAAACGGACACCATGAAAAAACACATAACAAAATGACACCAACAAATTTATACTTTGTGATAATTACAATGAATGTCAATGGACTAAATGCACCATTTGAGAGATGGAGAGTTGCAGAATGGATAAGAAAACATAACACATCAATATGCTGTCTACAAGAGGCACACTTTAGAGAGAAAGACAAACATAGACTGAAAATCAAAGGTTGGAAAAAAATATATCAAGCAAATGGCAGCAGAAAAAGAGCAGTAGTGGCAATATTAACTTGTGGTATAATTGACTGTAAAACAAAAACCACCATAAGAGATAAGGAAGAACATTATATAATCATTAAGGGATCAATTGAACAAGAAGACATAACCATAATAAATATCTTTGGACCCAATGAAAATACCCTCAAATACATAAAACAGACTTCAACAGAATTGAAAAGACAAGTAGATGACTCCATAGTCATAGTAGGAGACTTTAATATGCTACTTTCAATGAAAGTTAGAACTGGAAAGAAACTCAACAAAGATGCACAAGAGCGAAACAATACAATCCACCAACTTGAGCTTATAGACATCTACAGAGCATTGCACCCAACAATAGCATAATATACATTCTTCTCCAGTGCCTGTGGAACATTCTCCATAAGTTAGGCCACAAAGCAATCCTTGATAAATTTAAAATATTGAAATACTGCAAAGCATCTTCTCAGATCACAATGCCATAAAATTAGAAATCAACAATAAGAAGATCAATGGAAAAAAGAGGAAACACATGGAAACTAAATAACATTGTCCTAGAAAATGACTGGTTAATAGAAGAAATAAAAAATGAAATTAAACAATTCCTTGAATGAAATACAATATACCAAATCTTTGGTACACAGCAAAAGCAGTGATCAGGAGCCAATTTAGTGCAATAGTTGCACATATCAAAAAGAGGAAAGAAACAAAATCAAGACAATAAAACATCTCCAATAATTAGGGCGAAAAAAAAAAAAAAAAAAAAAGCAAGAAAAGCCTACAGTCACGAGAAGAAAGGAAATAATAAAGATTTGAGCCTAAATAAATAACACAGAAAATAGAAAAACAATAAAAAAAAAATGAACAACACTAGAAGGTGGTTTTTTGCAAAGGCTAATAAATTGACAAAACACTGGAAAATTTAACAAAGGAAAAGAAGGAGTTCTACAAATAACACGAATAAGAAACAAATTTGGTACATCACAACAGAACCAATTGAAATAAAAAATATCAGGATACAAACAAGAACTGTACTGCAATAACTTTGAAAATCTAGACAAAATGGACAGATTTCTAGAAACACACTACTTACCTAAACTAAGACAGACTGAGGTGGAAAATTTGAACAGACTCAAAACAAATGAAGAAATTGAACAGATCATTAATAAATTGCTAACAAAAAAAGTCCTTACTCAGACAGTTTCAGTGGAGAAGTCTAACAAATGTTCAGAGAAGACCTGACATCAATCTTATTTAAACTATTCTAGAACACAGAAAAGGATGGGATCCTCCCAAACTCATTTTACGAAGCAAGCATAACCTAGATACCAAAACCAGGCAAAGACATCACTAAAAAGGAAACTACAGACCAACATCCTTCATGAATATAGATGCAAACATCTTCAACAAAATCCTAGCCAATAGACTCAAAAAACATATCAAAAAAATAATTCATTATGACTAAGTGAGGTTTATATCAGGTATGCAAGGATGATTCAATATTAGAAAAACAATCAATGTCATCCATCACATAAGTAAAATAAAGGAAAAGAACACATGATCATGTCAATCAATGCAGAAAAGGCATTTGATAAAATCCAACATTCATTCCTGATCAAAACTCTCAGCAAAATAGGAATAGAAGGGGCATTCCTCAACATAATAAAGGACTAATAAGCAAAACCAAGAGCCAGTATTATTCTCAATGGAGGGAGACTGAAACTATTCCTCTTGGAAACAGGAACCAGACAAGGATGCCCTCTGTCACCACTGCTATTCAACCTTGTACTGGAAGTCCTAGCCAGGGCCATAAGGCAAGAAAGGGAAATCAAATGCATCCAAATTGGTAAGGAAGAAGTCAAACTATCCTTATTTGCTGATGATATGATCCCATACCTAGACAACACAAGAGACTCAGTCAAAAATCTACTGGAACTAATTGAGAGATTTAGCATCGTGGCAAGATACAAGATCAACATCCAAAAATCAGTTGGATTCCTCTACACAAGCAAAGAGATTGCTGAAAAACAAATAAAGAAATCAATACCATTTACGATAGCTACCAAAAAAATAAAATACTTGGGAATAAATCTTACCATGAACACAGAAGACCTGTACAAAGAAAACTATAAAAGACTACTTCAAGAAACCATAAGAGTTCTACTTTAGTGGAAAAACATACCATGCTCATATATGAAGATTGAACATTGTGAAAATGTCAATTATACCCAAAGCAATCTATACATTCAATGTAATCCCAATCCAGATACCATCAACATGCTTTAAGGATATGGAAAAATCAATCATTAACTTTACATGGCAAGGAAACAGACCTCGGATAAGTTAAGCAGTATTGTAAAAGAAGAACAAAGTAGGAGGTCTTACACTCCCTTGGATCTCAACACCTAGTATAAAGCCACAGTAATCAAAACTACCTGGTATTAGTACAACAACAGACACATAGATCAATGGAATAGAAGTGAGAACCCAAAAATAGATCCATTGACCTATGGTCAGCTGATCTTTGACAAAAGGCTGAAATCCATTAAATGTGGAAGAGATTGTTTAATAGATGTTGCTGGCAAAACTGGATATCCATTTGCAGAAAAATGAAACAAGATCTGTACCTCACACCATACACAAAAAATAACACCAGATGGATCAAATATTTAAATGTGAAACCTAACTCCATAAGGTTCCTCAAAGAAAAACTAGGGGGAAATTTAGGAGACCTAATATATGGCATAAATAGACTATCAAGCACAACCCAAAATGCACAAACAACAAAAGGTAGATGAGAAGAATGGTACATTCTAAAATTTAAATTTTTATGTGCTTCCAAAGACTTCTCCAAAAGAATAAGAAGAGAACTCACAGATTGGGAAAAGAGTATTTGGCAATGACATAGCTGACAAAGGACTTAGCTCTAAAATTTGTACAAAACTCCAACACCTCAACAACAAAAAGGATAAGTAATCCAACTGAAAAATGGACAGGAGACAGGAATAGACATTTCACCAAAGAGGATATTCAGGTGGCCAACAGAAACATGAAGAAATGTTCCCAATCATTAGCCATTAGAGAGATGCAAATCAAAACAACAATGAGATTCTGTGTTGCCCCAGCACTAGCAGCAAAGTTGAACAAGACAGAAAATAACAAACGCTGTTGAGTATGTGGACAGATGGAGATTCTCATACACTGCTGCTAGGAACGCAAAATGATACAACCACTGTAGAAAGCAGTATGGCGATTCCTTAAAAAGCTGTAAGTTGTGGTTAGAAATACCATTTGACCCAGCCACTGCATTACTAGGTATATAACCTAAAGTGAAAGCTAGGAGAAGAACAGATATATGCACATCCATATTAATCACAGCACTATTTACAATAGCCAAAAGATGGAAACAACCTAGGTGTCGATCAACAGAGGAATGGATAGCCAAATTATGTTACATACACACAATGGAATACCATGCAACCCTACAGAACAATGTAGAATCTGTGAAACACTGCATAACGTGGATGAACTTGGAGGCCATTATGGTGAGTGAAATAAGTCAATCACAGAAGGACAAATATTGCATTAGTTCATTATTGTAAAAAGTCAAGGAGAGTTTTCTGTATGGAAGGAAATTTTCTTTGTTGGTTAGCAGGGGTGGGAGGGCAGGGGAGGGAACACTGCTAGATAGGTAGATAAAAGTATTTATTTGGGTTTAGGGAAGGACAATGTACTAAATGTGAGTGATTAACATGATGGCATTGAGGAAGAGAAAGTCATGGAGTGATGCATGGGGGATACAGACAACAAAGATGAACTCTTTTGTACATATAATACTGTGTTGTCAGTGATGGAAAACATTGATCTGTGGGTGGATAGATGGGTGGATAGGATGAACAATTGGGTATGTCTATGTAGGGGGGAGGAGCTCTGGTAGCATAGTGGCTAAGACACTTGCCTGTTAACCAGACGGCTGGCGATTCAAACCCACCAGCCACTCCTTGGAAGGAAGGTTGGGCAATCTACTTCCGTAGTGATACCACCTCGGAAACCCAAGGAGGGGTCGCTATGAGTCGGGGCCGACTCGAAGGCACATAACAACAACAACAACAACAAATGTAAGGGGGAGTGTGCCCATGCACATATAGGGATGGCAGACAATGTTTTTACAAGTGTATTTGTATGTTCTGTAAGAATTTCCAGGTATATCGTAGACCTGATGAGGGATTAATTTGTAGTCACCTCTTGACCACAACCAGCTACTCAAGTGGAGTGAGTAGTTGGACCTGTGGGCTTGGGACCATAGTTGCAGGGGTCATCAAGCTCAATTGGCATAGCATGCTACACAAAACATTGTTCCACATCCTACTTTGGCAAGTAGCAACTGGGATCTTAAAAGTATGCAAGCGGTCATCTAGATGCAGTGATGGGTCTATTTTCATCTAGAGCACAGAAGATTGAAGAAATCCAAAGACACATGGAAACAGAGTCCAAGAGACTTTTATACCATGAGATCCTTAGCCTATACGACTATAAAACCAGAGTAAGTAGATGGTGCCCGCCCACCACTGTCAAGCACTCAGAGGAGGTTCTATGTAGTCAGGAGATCCTGGATAGAGTGGGAGAATAATGTGAAATAAAACTCAAAATCATAAAAGAAAATAAAAAAAAGATGAGGTTTGCTGGTCGGACAGAACCTGGTGGAACCCCTGTGACTATGGTCTGGAATTGAACCCACTAATGTGGCTTCCAGCCAAACAAAAGGCAGACATGTGAGCTGTAGATACATGTGATAGGTAGATACACTTCTTGAAGAGATCAGTCATGGGAGAATAGAAGGGCTGTGCAGGTACAGTGAGACAGCTTGGGGGGCAGTAGTGCATGGGAAGGAAGAACACAGGGAGGAGGTGGCTATGAGGAGGAAGTGGGAGGAGAGTTGTTGCATTGTGGGAGATTGCAGTCAATGTCATGAGACAAAGTGTATGTGAACTGCTGAATAGAAGATGAATTTGCTCTGTAAACTTTTATCCAAATCACAATGAAATTAAAAATAACAACAACAACAACAAAACAAGGATGATGAGACTTCATCTCATGTACTTTGGACATTTTATCAGGAGGGACCTGTCTTGGAGAAGGACATCATGCATTAAAGTAAGAGGTCAGGGAAAAAGAGTAAGAATTTCAATAAGATGGATGGACACAGTGGTGCAGCAATGGGCTCAACCATAGCATTGATGGTGAGGAAGATATAGGAACTGGCATTGTTTCATTCTGTTATATGTAGTGTGTCTGTCAATCAGAATCAATTCGATGACAACTAACAACAACTAACAAGTTATCTATATGTACCTATGTGTACACACACAGTACATACATAGTGCTATTTCCCATTAATTTTTAAAATTTTATTTTGCTCTTGCTTTATTCTTCTTATATTTTATTATTGTATTTTTTTTTTCACTGATTGAGGGCATTTGTTCAAAACAAGTTTGTAGTCCATTTTCTTAAAAAATAAAGTGAAATTTTCTTGCCTTTAATTCTAGTTCCTAGCATCTGAGGCCAATCTGCTTTCCAATCATAATTTTCCTTTATTCTTTCATGCTCTATGTGTTTCTGCTGTGTGCTGCTCATTCATCTCCATGCCCAACTCTGCACACATTTCAAACTAATCTCAGTCAGAAGTTACTTCTTTCACCTTCTCTGAAGGCTCATAATGAGAGTTGAAACTTTATAGCCTTTTATGTTCTTTGAGAGCAGAGTACATTATCTGATTCATTTTATACATCCCTTAATGCATAGCATATGCATTCCAAGAAAATGTGTTAGAAAGAAGGAAGAAAGTAAACAAGAAATACCAGCTGAGTGAGGGGGAAAAAAAAAAAAAGTTCTTTACCTTTCCTGTTTAAGGTTGTGGTTGATTGAGAGTCAACAAGCTACTCAAATTTTTCTAATCATCTTATTTGAACAGTTTACTTCTTTTTGTACTATATTTTGTGATTAGAGCAGAATTAAAATATCAGGAGCTGTTTGATTTATTCCATGTACTTATATGTGAAATTTTAAGTTACTCATAAGGCCATCCCTAGATGACAGAAAGATGTTATTCTTCTTTCCTTTATTACAAGAAATATGAAAACCTGACATAGGTGTAGGTGAGACATTGACATTATGTTCCAGGAGACACAAGTGACAGTCTCAATTCTATTGCTTACTCTGTATGCATGTGTATCAACCTTCCAAACTCTTTTTTCTCTAGTATTCTCATCTTTGAAATGGCTATTGGAATACCAATAAATGATATATGCAAGAAACAACAGATAACTCACAGTTATTATTAAATATTTGTTCCATTTCATATACACTTATGTACACTTAATTATAATACCATTCACACTTTACTATATTTATTTTGATATATGCTATCCAGGTTATTAATTCTAAGGTTAACTAATTAGTTTTGGCACAATTACCTTCTTAAGTCTCATCTAGAGATTAATATGTTTATTCTTTGATTATTTTCTTGTTCTTTCTAACATGAATCATTTCCCTTAATCACATTATTGATTACACAGCTTACACCTCCTCTAACATTCACCAAATTGACCATTTAACTTTCTGGGAAGTGAGAAAGCAAGTGTATATACATGTAAAAAACAGAAGTTAAAATGAAATAGAAAGCAGTAAAAATGAAGAGAACTATATTAAATAAGTAATCAAAGAAAATTCTTTAGAAAGACAAAGGTCTGAGGTAAGTTTCCATTGAATGTCCAGTAAAATGGAGAAAACAAAAATAAACTTACAACAAGGAACATCATAGTGAAATTTCAGCACTCTAGAACCAAAGAGATTCCTAAAAGATCCAAAAGTTGGTGTATTAGGAGATGAGTTGAGAAACAGATCTCTCACAAATGATAGGTCATAAGAATTCCATCCATTTCTCGTTGGTAATGCAAGTTTTAGAAGTCCTTGGCATTATGTCTCCAATATTCTAAGAAAGATTGCTTTTATTCTGTAATAATGTAGTCAACCAAATAGTTAGTTTTGAGTAATAAATGAACACTATCTGTCAGTTTGAAGTACTATGGCAGCTTGTGTGTTGCTGTGATGCTAGAAGCTATGCCACTGGTATTTCAAATACCAGCAGGGTCACCTATTGTGGATATGCTTCAGCAGAACTTCCAGACTAAGACAGACTAGGAAGTAGGAGGTAGCACTCTACTTCTGAATAAAAATTGGCCACTGAAAATGATGAATAACAGTAAAATATTGTTACAGTTTTGGAAGATAAGACCCTGAGGTTGGAAGGCACTCAAAGTGTGACTGGAGAAGAACTGGAGTACACTGGAGTAGAGCTGCCTCTTTGAAGTGGAGTCGACCTTAATGACATTGATGGAATAAGGTTGTCAGGACCTGCATTTTCTGATGTGACTGAAAATGAGAAAAAACAGTTGCAAACGTCAATTACTAATTGGAATGTGGAATGTAAAAATACAAATCTAGGGAAATTGGAGGGTGTCAAAAATTAAATGGAACACATAAAGATCAATGTCCTAGACATGAGTGAGTTGAAATTGACTGATATTGGCCATTGTGAATTGAGCAATCATATGATCTACCATGCCAGGAATGGCCGAGTGAAAAGGAATGGGATCACATTAATCAAAAACAACAATCCAGCAACCAAAACAACAACAACAAAAAACAAAACAAAACAAAAAAAACATTTCAAGATCTAACCTGAAGTACAGTGCTGTCAGGATAGGATAATATCCATACACCTGCAAGGAAGACCAGTTAATACTACTATTATTCAAATTTATGCACCAACCACCAAAGCCAAAAATGAAGAAATGGAAGTGTTTTACCAATCTCTGCAGTCTGAAATTGACCAAACATGCAATCCAAATGAGTTGTGTTGATTATTATTGGTGATTGGAATGCAAAAGTTGGAAATAAAGAAGAATTACCAGTAGTTGGGAAATATGGCTGTGGTGAAAGAATATGCTGGAGATTGCATGATAGATTTTGTAAGACCAATGACTTATTCATTGCAAATACCCCTTTTTAACAACATAAATGGTGTCATGGACTTTGCCAATGAAATACACAGGAATCAGATGACTACATCTGATGAGTAGTAGATGATGATGAGTAAAGAGGTGATGGAGAAGCTCAATTTCTTCAGCTAAAGCAAGGAGAGGAGGTGACTGTGGAACAGACCATCAATTGCTCACATGCAAGTTCAAGTTGAAGCTGAAGACAATTAAAACAAGTCTATGAGACTCAAACTATGACCTTGATTATAGCTTACCTGAATTTAGACAATATCTGAAGAATGGATTTGACACCTAAAACACCAATGGCCAAAAAACAGACGAATTGTGTGATGACATCAAGAATAAATTATATGTAAAAAAAGCAAACGGTCATTAAAAAGACAAGAAAGGAAGAAAAGACCAAAATGGATGTCAGAAGAGATTCTGAAACATGCCCTTGAACAGAGAATAGCTAAAGCAAATGGAAGAAATGACAAGACTAAAGATCAGAACAGAAGATCTCAAAGACCATCTCAAGAAGACAAAGACAATTATTATAGTGAAATGTGCAAAGACCTGGAGTTAGAAAATCAAAAGGGAAGAACACAATTGGCATTTTTCAAGCTGAAAGAACTGAAGAAAAAATTCAAGCCTCAAGTTGCAATACTGAAAGATTCTCTGGGCGAAATATTGAATGAAGCAGAAAACAACAAATGATGGAAGGAATACACAGGGTCACTGTACCAAAAATAATAGGTTGACATTCATCTATTTCAGGATGTGGCATATGATCAAGAACCAATGGTACTGAAGGAAGAAGTTGAAGCTGCACTGAAGGAATTGTTGATAGAAAAAGGATCCAGGAACTGATGGAATACCCATTGAGATGTTTCAACACAGGGATGCTGTGCTGGAGGCACTCACTCATCTGTGCCAAGAAATGTGGAAGACAGCTACTTGGCCAACTGACTGGAAGAGATCCATATTTGTATCCATTCCAAAGGAAGGTGATCCCACAGAATGTGGAAATTATTGAACAATATCATTAATGTCACATTCAAATAAAATCTTGCTGAAGATAATTAAAAAATGGTTGCAGCAGTATATTGACAGGAAACTTCCAGAAATGCAAACTGGATTCATAAGAGGATGTAGAATAAGGGATATCATTGCTGATGTCAGATGGATCTTGCCTGAAAGCAAAGAATAGCAGAAAGATGTTTACTTGTGTTTTATTGACAATGTAAAAGCATTTGATTGTGTGGATCATAACAAATTACGGATAACATTGAGAAGAATGGAAATTCCAGAATACTTAATTATGCTCATGAGAAATCAGTACATAGACAAGGAGGCTGAGATTTGAACAGAACAAAGGGATACTGCATCGTTTAAAATCAGGAAGGTAGCATGTCTGGATTGTATCATTTCACCATACTTATTCAATCAGTATGCTGAGCAAATAATCCAAGAAGCTGGACTATATGAAGAAGAACACAGCACAAGGACTGGAGGAAAACTGATTAACAACCTGTGATATGTGGATTACACAACCTTGCTTGCTAAAAGTGAAGATGACTTGAAGCACTTAATGATGAAGATTAAACACTATAGTCTGCAGTATGGACTACATCTCAACATAAAGAAAACGAAAATCCTCACAAATGGACCAATAAGCACAATAACAATAAATGGAGAGAAGATTGAAGGTTTATTCTCTTACAGTTTGGGAGGCTAGAAGTCCAAGTTCAAAGTGCCAGGCTCTAGGAGCTGGGTGAAGCCCCTTTCAACCTTATGCTTCAGCTCTGCTTCCTGTGCCCAGCCCACTGGAGCTAGAGGCATCTCTTTACTCAGGCAGCTACTGGCTGCTGAAGCTAACAAGCCCAAGGCCAACAAATAAAATGGCACAGTCCTGATGTTACCAAACCACATGGCAGGCCATTAATTCAAGTCCATTGAAAGTTCCAAGGTCAGCAGAGCATGGCAGGCTGCTGAACAATGACATGTCAGGGTTCAAGGTGCCATAAGCTAGAGACCATTCCCAAAGCTGCTCCTTATATGCAGGAAGCAGACCACATCCCTAAGGCAGCTACTCAGCTGCTCACAGTAGAGCCCACCGTGGAGTTGATTATCAGTCTCATTGTGGGGAATACTACATCCAGCTGCCCAGCCACTCAACCAGGCCCAGTCAAGTTGACACACAAAGTTAACTACAACAATAGGCACAAGGACTAACAAATCTATCCTGGAAAAAGTGCAGCCAGAATGCTCCTTGAAAGCGAGAATGGCCAGACTTCGTTTGACCTACTTTGGTCATCTTGTCAGAAGGGACCATTCCCTGGAGAAGTCTCTCATGCTTGGTAAAGTTGAGGATCAATGAAAAAGGGGAAGGCCCTCAACAAGATGGATTAACACAGTAGCTACAATAATAGGCTGAGGTATAGCAAGAATTATGAGGCTGGCACAGGACCAGACAGTGTTTCTTTCTGCTGTACGTAGGGTCTCTAAGTGTTGGAACTGACTTGATGGCATGTAATAATAACAACAATAACAACATCATCATTGCAAAGAAAGGGAATTGCAAAACAATTGTGTTCATGAGGAATCTGCACATAGATCAAGAGGTTATTTTATTTTTATTTTTTAAAAACAAGGGGATACTGCATGGTTTAAAATCAGGGAGGGTGTGTGTCAGGGCTGTATCCCTTCACCACGCTTATTCAATATGTTAAGTGAATTATCTGAGAACCTAGACTATGTGAGGAAGAATGTGGCATCACGATTGGAGGAAGACTCATTAACAACTTGTGATATGTTGATGACATAGTCTTATTTGCTGAAAGTGAGGAAGACTTGAAGCACTTACTGGTGAAAATTAAAGACTACAGCCTGCAGTATGGATTACACCTCCTCATTAAAAAAAAAAAAAAAATCCTCACAACTGGAGCAGTAAGCAACTTCATGATAGGGAAAATAAATTGTCAGGGATTTAATTTTACTTTGATCCACAATCAACACCCATGGAAGCAACAGTCAAGAAATTAAACATATTGCACTCAGCAAATCTGCTGCAAAAGATATCTTTAAAGCACTGAAGAGCAATGTTCTCACTTTGAAAATTAAGGTGGATCTAATTCAAGCAAGCTCTTGTGGCATAGTGCCTAAGGTATTTGACTGATAACCAGAAGGCTAGCGGATCAAACACAGCAGCCAGCTACTTCTCAGAAGAGAGACTGGGCAATCTACTTCCATAGAGATACTGCCTTGGAAACCGAAGGAGGGGTCGCTATGAGTCAGGACAGACTCTATGACAGTGAGTTTTTCCTTTTTTTTTTTTTAAGCCCAAACTATTACTCTGACTGCCATTGAGTTGGATCCCACTCATAGCGACCCCTCCTTGGGTTTCCTAGGCAATATCACTACAGAAGTAGATTGCCCAACATTCCTTCCAAGTAGTGGCTGGTGGGTTTGAACCACCAGCCTTCTAGTTAGTAGTCAAGTGCCTTAAGCACTATGCCACCAGAGCTCATTTTTAAATCCAAGCAGCTGGATTTTCAATAGCCTTATATGCACTTGAAAGCTGGCCAATAAATAATAAATAAGGAAGACTGAAGAAGAGCTGATGCTTTTGAGTTGTAGTGTTGGCAAAGAATACTGAAAGTCCCATGGACTGCTGGAAGAATGAACGAATCTGGCCTGGAAGAAGTGCAGCTGGAATGGCCAGATTTTGTCTCAGCTACTTTGGTCATGCTGTCAGAAGGGACCATTCCCTGGAGAAAGATGTCATGCTTGGTTAAGAAGAGAGTTGGTGAAAAAGGGCAAGACCTTCAACAAGATGGACTGACAAAGTGTCTGCAAGGAAGGGTCCAAGCATAGCAAGAATTGTCAGGATGGTGCAGGACCAGGAATTGTTTTGTTCTCTTGTACATATGGTGTTTAGGGTGAGGTGTAATCCATACTGTAGGGAGCCAACTGGACAGCATCTAACAATAACAAAGATAGAATGTCTGGGACTATATAATTTCATGAAACAGAGGCAATATTCTCTGAGAAAAATTCTTAAAACTATGCATCACTCTTGCAAAACCTAGCAGTTGGGGGTTTGGAAGGAAATAGATAAAAATGTTCCAAGGTTCTCACTTATCATTGGGACAGGAAAAAAAAAAAAAAAAAAAGAGGAAGAGGAAAGGGGTAAGAAGTAAATTTAGTTTAAAGGGTTTTTTCTTGATGTGGTTCTACCTTGTTCTATACATTTGCTTTGAGTCAGAATCAATTTGACAGCAATGGGTTAAACTGTGAGAATGTAATTTTCTGTTTATTAAAGCCACCCATTTGTGACATTTCTATTATAACAACAACAACAACATAGAAAGTTAGAAAGCTGCTAACTAAGAGAATGGCAGTTCATGTTAACCCAAGTCATCTTAAAAAAAAAAAGTCTGGTGATTTATTTTTGAAAAATCAGCCATTGAAAATTCTAAGGAGTATGATTCTATTTTAATACAAATAGAGTCACTATGAGTCAAATTTGAATTCATAAAATCAAAGATATCATCAGTTCTACTAAATATGAGGGGACTGAAACCATCCTTTAAAAAACAGAGACCCAGATTAAAATAGCAAACAAAACCCAGATATATGCTGTTTCCAAGGAATATATGTAAAACAAAATAATAATGACAATAATGGTTGAAAATTAAGGTATGGACAAAGGAATGACAACTGAAAACTGAAAGAAAATAGAAATGGTAATCTATTGGCCAAAAGGTGAGCTTTACAATTAAAAACACTAAAGAAGATCAACAGGGTAATCACACACATTTAAAAAAAAGAAGTTGTAACACTAATGAATACATACAAACCAAACACTACACTGTAGATAAAAGAGAGTGTACCTTGTGAAGGCTAGACATATATTTCTTCTTGATGTAGTTAGGTGTCATCGAGTCAACCCTGACTCATAGTGACCCTACGTACAATAGAACAAAACACTGCCATCTCCTGCTATTCCCTCACAATTCCTGCTATGCTTGACCCCACAGTTGAAGCCAGTGTGTCAATCCATCTCATTGAGGATCTTTCCCTTCTTTGCTGACCCTCTGCTTTACCAAGCATGATATCCTTCTCCAGGGAATGGTCCCTTCTTACAGTACGACCAAAAGAGGTGAGATGATGTCTGGACATTCTTGCTTCCAAGGAGAATTTCCACTGCATTTCCAAGGCAGGTTTGTTCATTCTTCTGGCAGTCCTTGGTATTTTCAGTATTCTTCACCAGCACACAATTCAAAGGCATCAACTCTGCTTTGGTCTTCCTTATTCATTGTCTGCTTTCACATGCATAGGAGGCTGTTGAAAATACCATGGCTTGGGTTAGGCACACTTTAGTCTTGGAAATGACAACTTTAGTTCTTAACACTTTAGATAGATCTTTTATAGTAGATTTTCCCAGTACAATATGAGAGAGAGCCACCACCTCCAGACAGCAGGAAATGGGAAGACAGGCAGATGGCTGGTTACAGGTAAGGGGGGGAGAAAGAGCATGCACCTGCCAAGTGGTAGGAAGCAGAAAGCTAGGGCGAGGGCAGAAACACGCAGTGGGAAGGCCAGAAAGTGGCAGAGCAGTTTTGGAACAGCTAAGGGAGATGAAATTGTCTGCCAGATTGTCATACTGTGGTGGCATGCCTGTTGGTGTGAGGCTGGAGGCTGTGCCGCCAATATTTCAAATACCAGCAGGATTGCCCATAGTGGACAGGCTTCAGCAGAGCTTCCAGACTGAGCCAGACTCAGAAGAAGGAAGAGGCCATCCACTTCTCAACGAATTGGCAAGGGAAAACCTTATGAATAGTTATGAAACACTGTCTGAAGTATTACTGGACAAATTTATGAATAGTCTTGAAACATTGTCTGATACAGTGCCAGAAAATGAGCCCCTCAGGTAGGAAGGCACTCAAAACACCACTGAGAAAGACCTACCTCATCAGAGTAGAACTGACCTTAATGATATAGATAAAGTAGAGCTTTTGGGACTTCCATTTGCTGATGTGGTATAACCCAAAATGAGAAGAAACAGCTGCATACATCCATTAATAATCAGAACATGGAATACATGAAGTATGAATCCAGGAAAATTGGAAGTCATAAAAATGAAATGGAATGCATAAAGATTGATATCCTAAGCAAGCATTAGTGAGCTGAAATGGACAGGTTTTGGCTGTTTTGAATCAGACAAACATATGATCTACTATGCTGAGAATGACAAGTTAAAGAGGAAAGGTGTGGCATTCATTGTCACACAGAATGTTTCAAGATCTGTCTTGAAGATCAATGCTGTCAGTGATAGGATGATATCTACAGGTCTACAAGGAAGGCCAGTTAATACTATTATTATTCAAATTTGCACACCAACCACCAAAGCCAAAGATGAGGAAATTGAAGATTTTTACCAACATCTACAGTCTGAAATTGACCAAACAGGCCATCAAGATATGCTGATTAATACTGTGATTGGAATGCAAAAGAAGAATCACTGGTAGTTGGAAAATTTTATCTTAGTGATAGAAATAATGCTGGAGATTGCATGATAGAATTTTGCAAGACCAATGGCTTATTCATTGCAAATACCTTTTTTCAACAAAACAAACAATAGTTATACATGTGGACTTTGCCAGATGGAGTACACAGAAATCAGATTGACTACATCTGTGACAAGAGGCTGTGGAAAAGCTCAAAATCTTCAGCTAAAAACGGCCAGGAGTTGATTGTGGAACAAACCATCAATTGCTCATACGGAAGTTCAAGTTGAAGTTGAAGACAATTAAAAGAAGTCCAGGAGAGCCAAAATATAACACTGACTATATCCTTCCTGACTTTAGAGACCATCTAAATAATAGATTTGATGCACTGAACACCAATGACTGAAAACCAGAGGAATTGTGGGATGACATCAAGAACATCCTTCATCCTTGAAGAAAGCAAAAGGTCATTAAAATAACAAGAAAGGAAGACCAAAGTGGATGTCAGATGAGACTCTGAAACTTGCACTTGAGTGAAGAGTAGCTAAAGCAAATGGAAGAAATGACAAGATAAACGAGCTGAACAGAAAATTTCAAAGAGCAGCTTGAGAAGACAAAGTGAATTATTATAATGTAATGTACAAAGACCTGGAGTTAAAACACCAAAAGGGAACAACACACTCAGCATTTCGCAAGCTGAAAGAACTGAAGAAATATTTAAGCCTCGAATTGCAATATTGAAAGATTCTATGGGCAAAATATTGAATGATGCAAGAAGCATTAAAAGAAGATGGAAGCAATACACAGAGTCACTGTACCAAAAAGAAATGGTCAATGTTCATCCATTTCAGGACGTGGCATATGTTCACGAACCAATGGTATTGAAGAAAGAAGTCAAAGCTGCACTGAGGGAAGCAGCGATAAACAAGGCTCCAGGAATTGACGGAATGCCCAATGAGATGTTTCAACATATGGATGCTACAGTAGAGGCACTCATTCGGCTATGCCAAGAGATTTGGAAGACAGCTACTTGGCCAACTGATTGGAATAGATCCATATTTGTACCCATTCCCAAGGAAGTTGATTCTACAGAATGTGGAAATTATAGAGCAATATCATTAATATCATATGCAAGTAAAATCTTACTGAAGATAATTTAAAAAATGGTTACAACAGTATATTGACTGAGAACTTCCAGAAATGGCAAGCTGGATTCAGATGAGGATGTTGATGTCAGATGGACCTTGGCTCAAAGCAAAGAATATCAGAAAGATGTTTACTTGTGTTTTATTGACTATGTAAAAGTATTTGACTGTGTGGATCATAAAAAATTATGGATAACATTGAGAAGAATGGGAATTCCAGAACACTTAGTTGTATTCATGAGGAACCTGAACCAGGAGACTGTCATTTGAACAGAACAAGGGGACACTGCATGGTTCAAAAACAAGAAGGGAGTGTGTAAGGGTTGTATCCTTTCATGGTACTTATTCAATCTGTATGGTCAGCAAATAAATAATCTGAGAAGCTGGGCTACATGAATAAGAACACAGTATCAGGACTGGTGGAAGACTCTTTAACAACCTGGCATATGCTGATGACACAGGTTTTCTTGCTGAATGTGAGCATGACTTGAAGCTCTTACTGAAGAAGCTTGAAGATTACAGTCTGCAGTACAGATTACACCACAATACAAAGAAAACAAAAATCCTCACAAGAGGACCAATAAGCAGCAACATGATAAATGGAGAAAAGACTGAAGTTGTCAAATACTTCATATTACTTGGTTTATTCCACAGTCGACACCAATGGAAGCAGCATCAGAATATCAGACAACATATGTTGTTGTTGTTGCTGTTATGTGCTGTCGAGTCAGACTGGGCAAATCTGCTAAGAAGGATCTCTTTCTTTCTTTTATTTTGTAGCCATAGAAAGGATATTGAATGGGGTTTCTTTATTTTATTTTTTTTCCATGTTATTTAATTATTTACTTTAAGTTTTTATTGGGTGAAAGTTTACAGAGCAAATTCATTTCCCATACAGCAGTTCATACACATTTTGTCTCATGCCATGGACTGTAACTCTCTACAATGTAACAAAATTATATACTTTTAATATATATGCTTTAATATATATAAATTATAACTTAGTAAAGCTGTTTTTAAAAATCTCAATGTTATATTCACTTGTTGTTATGTTAGGTGCTGTGGAGTGGAGTCGACTGACTCAGCCACCCCATGACAG
>NW_006922083.1:642889-658419 GCF_000298275.1 Orycteropus afer afer | reverse complement strand
GAATGTCATACCTTTTCAGTCTTGCAGGCCCCGTGTGTCCTTGGGGTTGCTGGAAAGCAGACGTGTTCTTAAGCCCCAGAAATCTGTGAGAGCATCGTCTCTTTGAATATCCAAAATAGTTAAGTCGCTTTTTAAACCTTCAAAATGGTGGCGTCCTCCGGACCAGCAAAAGTCCAAAGCTCAGCCCACCTTTCTCTTCACCTTCTCCATTTGTTCCCCAGCCACCGTGCACAGTCCTCTGTGCAGTAAGAAGGACCTCTTTCAAATAGAGAAGAACAAAGATATCTCATTGAAGACAAAAGTGCACCTGACATAGGCCATGGTACTTTCACTCGTCACATATGCATGTGAAAGCTGGACTATGAATAAAGAAGCCCAAAGAAGAGCTGATGCTTTTGATTTGTGGTCTTGTTGAAGAATGCTGAAAGTACCATGGACTCCTAAAAGAACTAACAAATCTGTCCTGGAGGAAGTGCAGCCAGAATACTCCTTGGAAGCAAGAATGGCCAGACTTTGTCTCACCTACTTGGGTTGTGCTGTCAGAAGGGACAATAACCTAAAGAACTATATCATGCTTGGTAAAGTGGAGGGTCAATGAGAAAGGGGAAGTCCATCAAGGAGATGGATCGACACAGAGGCTGCAATGATGGGCTTAAATATAGCAGTGATTGTGGAGCTGGCACAGGACTGGGCAGTGTTTTGTTCAGCTGTACATAGGGTCACTATGAGTTGGAGATAACTTGATGACACCTAATAACAACTAACAACAATATAGCATATGATTTCTTGACTGCCTCTTCCATGTGTGTTGACTGTGTATCCAAGTAAACTGAAATTCCTGACAACTTAAGCCTTTTCTTTGTTTATCATGGTGTTACTTATTGGTCCAGTGGAGGATTTTTGTTTTTCATGTGTAGGTGTAAGCTATACTGAAGACTGCAGTCTTTAATCTTCATCAGTAAGTGCCTCAAGTCTTCACTTTCAGGAAGTAGGTTGTGTTATTTGCATATTACAGGTTGTTAGTGATTCTTCCTCCAAACCTGATGTCATATTCTCCTTCACATAATTCTGCTTCTCAGATTATTTTCTCAGCATACAGATTGAATAAGTATGGTGAAACAATAGAATCATGACGTACACCTGTCTTGATTCTAAACCATGAAGTATCCACTTCTTCTGTTCAAATGACTGCCTCTTGGCCTATGAATAGGTTCCTTGTGAGAACATTTAAGTGTCCTGGATTCCTATTCTTTGCAAGGTTATCCGCAATTTAATATGGTCCACACAGTTAAATGCCTTTGCATGGTCAATAAAACACAGGTAGACATCTTTCTGGTGTTCTTTGCTTTCAGGTATGATCTATCTAACTTCAGCAATGATATCCCTAGCTCCATGTCCTCTTCTGAATCCAGGTTGCATTTCTGGAAGTTCTCTGTCCATAGAGTGCTCCAACCATTTTTAAATTATCTTCAGCACAATTTTACTTGCATGTGCTATCAAGATAGTGTTTGGTAATTTCCCTATTCTGTTGGATTACCTTTTTGTGGAATGGGCATACATATCGATCTTTGCCAGGCAGTTGATCAGGTAACTGTGTTCTAAATTTCTTGTCATAAATGAGTGAGCACCTGTAGAGTTGAATTCATTTGTTGAAACATCTGAATGGCTATTCCATCAATTCCTAGAACTTTTTTTTTTCCCAAATTCTTATGTGCATCTTTGACTTCTTTCTTCAGGACCATTGGTTCTTGAGCATCTGCTACCTCCTGAAATAGTTGGGTATTGACCACTTCTTTTTGATGCAGTGACTGACTCTGTGTGTTCCTTCCATCTTCTTTTGATGGTAGCATAGTGCCTAAGGCATTTGACTGCTGACCAGAAGGATGGCAGTTCAAACCCACCAGCCACTCCTCAGAAGAAAGGTTGGGCAATCTACTTCCATAGTGATACTGCCTCAGAAATCCAAGGAGGGGTCACTATGAGTCGGGTCCAACTCGACAGCACATAACAACAACAACAACAACATCATTCAATATTTTGCCAATAAAATCCTTTGATGTTGCAACTCGTGGCTTGAATTTTTTCTTCAGTTCTTTCAGTTTGAGAAATGCTCAGCATGTTCTTTCCTTTTGGTTTTCTAACTCCAAATGTTTGCATATTTCACTCTAATAATTGTACTTTGTCTTTTTGAGCTACTCTTTGAAATCTTCTGTTCAGTTCTTTTATTTCAGCATTTGTTCCATTCACTTTAGCTACTCTACGTTCAAGAGCAAGTTTTAGAGTCTCTTGTGACATCTGTTTTGGTCTTTTCTTCATTTCTTGTCTTTTTAATGACTTTTTGCTTTCTTCATGTATGGTGTTCTTGATGTTATCCCACAACTCATCTGGGCTTTTGGTCAGACCATCAATTGCTCATAAGCAAGTTGAAGTTGAAGCTACAAAAAATTAAAATAAACCCACGACAGCCAAAATATGACCTTGATTATGTCCCACCTAAATTTATAGACCATCTGAAAAATATGCATATAGAAATCACAAAATGATAATTTACTTAAAGATATCATTGGTTTCCTCTCAGCAGTAAACAGAAGAAATAGATTAGCTTTCAAAGTGGGTCCCCCTCATCAAACAGACAGGGTTTGTGAGAGAATATCAGGGAACTCCAGTTATGTAAATACATAGCTTCTAACTACTATTTTATCTTATTTTTTGAATTACAATATTACATTTGATAAAGCTAAATACTAATTTAAATTCTTGTCCATTAAATAAGCATTTCTAAGAGTAAAAAGAGAAAGATAAGCCATTGATTATGATAATTGTTGTTGTTGTTATGTGCTGTAGAGTTGGGCCTGACTCATAGTGACCCCTCCTTGGGTTTCCAAGGCAGTATCACTATGGAATTAGATTGCCCCATCTTCCTTCCAAGGAGTGGCTGATGGGTTTGAACTGCCAGCCTTCTGGTTAGCAGTCAAATGCCTTAGGCACTATGCTACCAGAGCTCCCAATAGTATGTATATATGCTCTTCTTCAGAGACTGAGTATTAAAATACATGCCATCTAGTTTTTTGGCTCCAAGTCGATTTGTTACTCCTCATTCATGCTTGTTTGCAAATAAACATATAGAATTTATTACAATTATAATTTTGTATATTTTATGAAGGTTTGTGTTAAGTTTAGTTGAAAATGAGAGACAAATGTTAAGATCATATTAAATTTACCACAAACTATTAACTAACCATGTTTTCTTTTCTTTCTTTTCCGTTTTTTTTTTTTTTTTTTTTAAGGAACTTATTTCCATGGGGGAAATGGTTTCACTTTCTTGATAAAGGGATATAAATTTTTTTATTTTAAAACTGTCTCTTATGTTTGGTTTAAATTTTTTTGTGTGTGCAATATTCTAAAAATCCCCATTATCAGTAATGAAATTCTGAACATGTTTCTTTTCACTGCATCCTATTTTTTTTTAATGTTTCTCTTTCATCAACTAATATTTCCCAGAACTAAACCAAGTCATTGCAAAATGCATGAATTGAGAGAAAATCTAGAACAGGTTTTCGGTCTGCTTGCCATGGCCAATTTTAAATACAAAGTTTTACTACATTCTTTTTATGAAATGTATGGATGTGTTCAAAGAAATGTAATTTGATTCATATTCCCTTTATGTCTTGCATTTTTCAAAATTTTTCTGTTTTACATAATCATTTTTAAGATATAATTTTATCAAATTCAAACTGATTTAGTGAGGATTTTAATTGGAATTATTTTAAACTGGGGAACAGATAATATCCAAAATAGTCATTGTTCCTATCCAGAACTTTCTCTAAAGTGGGCAAACATTTCACATTTCTTAACAAAAGTGTATTTCTTAATAGTATGGATTACCATCAATATAAAGAAAGCAAGAATCTTCACAAATGGACTGATATATAACAAACATCATGATAAATGGAGAAAAGATTGAATTTTCAAAGATTTATTACTTGGATCCACCATCAACACTCATGAAAACAGCAGTCAAGAAATGAAATGATGTTTTGCATTGGGAAATATACTGCAGAAGATTTCTGTGGTGGTTAAGTTTGTGTGTCAACTTGGCTAGGCCTTGTTGAGTGGCTGGGCAGCTGGATGTAGTATTTCCCCATGACGAGACTGGTAATCAACTCCATGGAGGAATCTACTACGAGCAGCTGAGTAGCTGTTGTTGGGTATGTGTTCTGCTTCCCATATATAAGAAAAAGCTTTGGGAATGGTCTCTAGCTTATGGCATGCTTGAACCCTACATGTAGCCATGTCATTGCTCAGCAGCCTGCCATGCTCTGCCAACCTTGAGACTTTCAGTGGACTTGAATGAATGGCCTGCTGTGTGGTTTGGTAATATCAGGACTGTGCCTTTTTACTTGTCAACCTTGGGATTGAAAGTCTTAGGAGCTAGCAGCTGTCTGAGTGAAGAAAAGCCTGCAGCTTCAGTGGGCCAGGAGTTGGAGGCAGAGCTGAAGCCCAAAGCTGAGGGGCTTTCACCCAGCCCCTAGAGCCTGGCACTATGAATTCGGACTTAAAGCCTCCAAATTGTAAGAGAATAAACTCCTGTCTGTTCAGTCATCCCATTTGTGGTATAGTCTCATCCCATTTGTGGTATATTCTCAGCAAAGAAGTCACTTTGAGAACTAAGGTGTGTCTGACTCAAGCCTTGGTGTTTTTAATCACCTCATATGAATGTGAAAGAATACTGAAGAATTGATGTATATGACTTATGGTGTTGGTGAAGAATATTACATATAACATGGGCCACCAGAAAAAGGGATAAATCTGTCCTGGAAGAAGTACAACCAGAATCTCCTTAAAAGAAAGCATAGCCAGATTTTGTTTCACATTTTTAGACATGCTATTCTGGGGGAACAGTCTTTGGAGAAGAACATCTTGGTAAGTAGAAAGCCAAACCAAGGCCACTGCCATTGAGTAAATTCTGACTCATAGTGTCTGCCCCATAGGTTTTCCAAGGCTTATAGCAGCTGATGGGTTTGAAATGCCCACCTTTTGTTTAGCAGCCATATGCCTTAACCATTAACTCACCAGAGTACCTTTGGTAAAGTAGAGAGTCAGCAAAAAAGAGAAAGACTCTCAATGGTATGGATTGACACAGTGACTGCAAGAATGGGCTCAAATATCTTTTGAGTACCCATCTAAGATGCAACTATTAGTCTTCTCTCATCTGGAGCAAAGAAGAGTGAAGAAAATCAAAGCCATCTGGAAACAATTGGTCCAAAGACATGATGGGCCATGAGGACCTCAACATTCATGACCTGAGACCAGAAAAACTAGATAGTGCCCAGCTACCTCTGCCAAACATTTGGAAAGGGATCAAAATTGGAGATCCCTGATAGAGTGTGAGGGAAAATGAGGAATAAAATTCAAAAACACAAAAATGACCAGAATTACTGCTCAGATAGAGACTGGGGAACCCCCAAGTCTACGGCCCTATGTTATCCTTTGGGGCTAGGCATTGGACTACCAACCAGAAGGTTGGCAGTTCAAACCTACCAGCCTTTCTGTGGAAAGAAGACAGGGCACTCTACTTCTGTAAAGATTAACTGTCCCAGAAATGCAATGGGGGTTGCTATGAGTCAGAATCGACTGAATGGCAAAGTGTTTCTGTGGATTGGCTCTCAGCCCAACAGTAGAAAGACCTATGTGCACATAAAGGGACAGCTGGACAGACAGGACTGCATAGACAAGAAGGAGACAGGAAGGGGCTAACCACAGGCAGGAGAGTGGAGAAGAGTTTGTGTTATGGTTGGGGATGACAATTGGGTTGTGAAATCAAATGCTCATGAATTGTTGAATGTAAAACAAATCTGCTTTGTAAATTTGTACTCAAAGCACAATTTAAAAAAAAAAAACGGTCTCAAACATAACAACAATTTTGAGGAAGGCGCAGGACTGGGTAGTGTTTTGTTCTGCTGTAAATATGGTCACTGTGAGTTGGAAACCAACTTGATGGTACCTAACAGAAGTTTAAAAAATTTTATAATAACAATGTCTGCTATTATAATTTCAATTTAACCCAAATCTAGCCAATGCAATAAGACGAGAAACAAAAACAATAGATACACATTTTATAAAGTCAAATTTATCATTCTACCTAAGATTGAAAATATGAAAATATACTGAAATAGAATTAGAATTAAAAATTAAGTTTATTAATGTAATGGACAGAAAAATCTAATCTAATATGACAAATCTAAAATATAGCTAAAATTGTAGCAATAACAATTCACAAAATACAATTACGAAGATCAGTTAAATATAGAAATTAAAATAAAAATACATAAACCATATGTAGATAAAAGTATCAAATACTGTTGTTGTTCGGTGCCATTAAGTCACTCATAGTGACCTTACATATCTTATGTACAACAGAACTATTTTATGTAACTGAAGAATGTGTATTCTCTATTTATAGGATGTAAATAGACAATATATATAAATATCTTATCACAATTATGTACATATATTATCAGTTAAACTGCTGTTGTTATTGTTGGGTGCCATCCAGTCATTTCTGAGTCATAGTGATCCTTTGCACTACAGAACAAAACACCGCCTGGTCCTGTCTCAGCTCCATGATCCTTGCTATACTTGAGGCCATCCCCACAGCCACTGTGTCAATCCACCTCATTGAGGGCCTTCGCCTCCTTCCTCGACTGTCCACCTGACCAAGCATGACATCCATGGAATGATCCCTTCTGACAACATGACCAAAGTAGGTGAGATGAAGTTTGGCCATATTCTCTTCCAAGGAATATGCCGGCTGCACTTCTTCCAGGATAGATTTGTTAGTTCTTTTAGGAGTCCGTGGTACTTTCAGATTTTTCGCCAGCACCACAATTCAAAAGCACCAACTCTTCCTCAGTCTTCCTTATTCATTATCCAGTTCTCATATGCATATGAGGAAACTGAAAATACCATGGCTTGTGTCAAGTGCTCCTTAGTCCTCAAGGAGATATCTTTGCTCTTCAGCTCTTGCAAGAGGTCCTTTGCAGATGATTTGCCCAGTGCTATTCGTTGTATGATGTCTTGACTGCTGCTTCCATTGGCATGGATTGTAGAAGCAAGCAATGTGAAGTCTTTGACAACTTCAATCTTTTCTCCATTTATTGTGATGCTATTTATAGGTTCAGTTGTGAGGATTTTTGTTTTCTTTATATTGAGCTGTAATCCATACTGCAGACTGTATTCTTCAATCTTCATCAGTAAGTGCTTTAAGTCATCCTCGCTTTCAGCAAGCAAAGTTGTGTCCTCAGCATATCACAGGTTGTTAATGTTTCTTCCTTGAATTCTGAGGTGACATTCTCCTTCATATGGTCCACTTTGTTGGATTATTTGCTCAGCATATAGATTGAATAAGTATGGTGAAATGATACAACCCTGACCCCTCTTTTCTTAATTTTAAACCATGCAGTGTCCTCTTGTTCTGTTCAAACAATGGCCTCCTATGTCTATGTACAGGTTCCTCATGAGTACAATTAGGTGTTCCAGAATTACCATTCTTTTCAATGTTATCCATAATTTGTTATGATTCACACAATGAAATGTTTTTGCATAGTCAATAAAATACAAGTAAACATATTCAGTTAAGCTATGTTGTGCATAATATTTTATGTGTTCTTAGTATGTTTTTGTATATATTTTGTTTATTCTTCTTTATTGATTGATAATGGGGCTTTATACAGCACTCACATATCTTTATCCTCATATAATAAATATTTATATTATTCAAACAACTTCTAAAAAAACAGTTTATTTTCATATGTCTACTAGGAATGTAGTAGAAAATAAAACTAAAAAAATTGTTGGAAAAGCTAAGAAAACTATAATAAGTTGTAAATAATAGTCTGATCATTAAAATGTCAATGGAGATAAATTAAATGTGTATAAACATGCAGAAAAGACAGCATTTATTTTCAAAATGCTATAAAAATACAAATACATTCAAAACAGAAAATTACAAAACTAAGACCATTTGACTCTTCTCTAAAACCTATGATTTCTTATGAAAGTAATAAATATGATATGTATATTTTGTACTTCATTAATACGAAATGACTAAATCACAATGTAAAATCATATGCTTGAATCATTTGCTAGGAATGTTTCTACATTTTTACTTTTTTGCTCAAAAGTTATATTGGATATTTGCTGAAGATTCATTGTTGTCTGATAAAGAAGAAAAACAAAACATTACCAATTCTCAAAATTTCCACAGAATATTTGAAGAGGGTACAATGTTTTAAGAAGGGAGAATAATGTTGAAAATAGAAGAGTGTTTAATTTCTAGTACAGTTTGAACTTAACCTCTGAGCTTAAAGGTCTTTTTCTTGATTGTCTGTCTGCAGTTTACTGGTAATTTCCTCTTTGTCTCAGTGAATGAAGTTAACATTTTTTGTTGGAAGATTGATTCATTTGTGTCACAAACTAAATGTCTGTTTCTTTGGTTACAATTTGATGCTGACTAAATGTTCTTTTGGAAAGTAATTCCCACATCTGCCAACTGAATTTTATCATACATCAAATTAGATGTTAGGACAGTTGCTTACCATCTGTATTCTGTAAACTCTTGAATGGTAATTTGGCATGATTATATAGAATATATTTTTTAAATGGGGAATCTATTTTGCTCAATCTGTGTTAGATTTATAATATGTTATCATGATAATTATGAAAAGTTTTAGAGTTTTTAAAAAGTCAAGTGTGGTTCTACTCTTCTTCTGGGACACACAAAAAAATCTCATTTTCCAGAACCTTACAGTTAGGTGGGACCATGTAACTAGTTTGGGGCAAAGAAAATGTGTGTTAAAGTGATATTTGTCAGTCACTGCCAGAGTAATGAATTTAAAAGCCTCTTATGGATTAGCTAGTGTCTTCTTTTCCCTTCTTGTGTTGAGATGTCAAATCACAGGATTAAAGCATCTTGGATCCCCAAGTCACTGTGTGGAGGACAGGTGTTCTAGGAAGTGACCTGAATCTGTATGAATTTTACATGAATGAGGATTAAGCTTTTGTTTTCTTAAACCATGGGATTTTCAAATTCTTTGTTATTGTAGCACAGCTTCATCTGATAAAAATGTCAAGAAATCTGCTAATTTGGGCTTTGTGTTTACCAATAGTGTAATTCTAAATGCATGCTTATACTCAAAATTATTCAGGTACTATTCTCATTGAGCTTTCTTTTAAAAAAATTACTTCTCAATATGATAATTTGATATATTTTTATTCAGAGACATTATGGTTATTTAATCTATTTTTATGCCATTATTTCCATTCACCGCACTGTTATCAAATATTTAAGTTCAGGGTAGCAATTATATTTGACCCCAAAATGTTGAACTCATCCATTTTATTTGTAGCATTTGTCTTAGGACATGATTGATTGTGTGAAATGTGCTCCACCCGTTGAATTTTGTTGTTATATTTTGTACTTGTCACATAGAATGCTTACCATGAAATATTTATGTGTCCCGAGGAGCCTTAAATATGTTCTTCAGAATTTGAAGTAGACAATAGTGGTAGTAAATATTTATTAATTGTAAAGCATGACACCAAAATTTATGAGATGGACTACATGCATTTGGAACTTCCATGCTGAATGCCAATGTACACATCAATGTGAAATGGATAATAAGCCTGACATCTCTGAATATGACTGTAAGTACTTTTGAGGAAAGGATCCACAAATATATTGAAAGGCATCACTTAATCTTTTCTCTCTCTCTATCCTTTTTCTTTTTTTCCTTAAAAATTTTGAGATAAAGTACCAACAAATTTCACTCCATTGTGTTCTCTTCCCTTATGTCTATAAAGAAATTAAAATTATTCATTAATAAGTTTAAGATCTATGTGTGGAGAACCTATTTTGTGCAAGGCTTGGGTCTAGGGCTAAGGCAAAGCATTTAAAGATAGACAAGATTCTGGTTCTTTTGGAAATTATCTTTTATTATGGGAACACAATCAACAAGATGAAAAATGAGTGATGATTTCATAGTGTAGTGATTGTTATGAAGCTGATGTGATGTGGTTGTCGTTGTTATGTGCCATCTAGTTAGACCCGACTCATAGCGACCCCTGCTTGGTTTTCTGAGGTGGTATCACTACAGAAGTGGATTGCCCAACCTTCCTTCTGAGGAGTTGCTGGTGGGTTTGAACCACCAGGCTTCTGGTTAGCAGTCAAGTGCCTTAGTCACTATGCTACCAGAGCTCCTAGGGACTGGTCAAAGAAGATATCTTTGGGTAGGTGATATTTAACTTAAGATGTGAGTAATTAGATGCAGTCTCTATAAAGATCAGATATTTCTTAATTATGGAGTCCATGAGATATAAATAAACAGTGTAATAATTATCAGCTGATGTCCCTGGTTCAATTCCTTTATTCTGAGGCACTACCCTGTACTATTATCTTTCCCTTTGGGATTAAATGGTTGAAAATGGTCTCCAGTGGCTGTTCTTGGTAAGAAGTTTCAACTTTGATGGAGGAATCATCAAGCCTTTGGGTCATACTAATTTATTTCTACATGGTCCTCTCCATCTTCCTGTAAGTTTATTAATGTAAATGTCAGGTTTGACATCTATATCTTATTGAGTTTCTTCTGATAAAGTTATCATATTTCTTACTCATTATTTTTCTTAATCATCTGGAGTACTGTAATGCCTCCCAAATGATCCGCCCACACCCACTAGCTTCACTCCAATTCTTTTCTCAAACTGCAACTAAATTAAACTCTTTTAAAATGTTAGTCTTATTACTAACTCCAATTCCCAGACACACATATCTATGATTCTCTACTGGTTTGTCTTTTTTTCTTAGAATATAGCCCCCAGTGTTTAATATTTCCTAGAGGTCCTGTCTGGTCCCTTTACATCCCTGTTCCCTTTGTTCCCTCCATTCTAGAAGGCAAGATGTGGTTAGGCTTCTTGTATGTGTCATGCTCTATCCTGCCAAAAGTGCACAATGTTCCTTCTTGAACCCTTTTAACTCACCTGATATTCTAATTATATCTTTCTAGTTTTCAAATTATGAATAATTTTAAACACAACAGAAACAAACATTCTTATTAAAAATAACAGAGATGATTCTGAATATCAGAGAAAATATTATTGTTTTGCACAATATTAATCAAATTAAATATTTTTAAAATCTGCTTCAGAGACTATTTTAAAACACTGTATATGCTACAGAATCACAGGAAGTCATTTGCATAGCCACCATTTCATTCTCCTCCCTCCTAACCCAAAGTTAACCATTATTTTGAGTCTAGTAGATCAGCCACTCCTAGGAACGAAGGTTGGGCAATCCTACTTCCGTAGTGATACTGCCTCGGAAACCCAAGGAGGGGTCGCTATGAGTCGGTTTTGACTCGACGGCACGTAACAACAACAACAACAGATTCTCATGAATGATTTTATACTAAATTTCTCCTCTTTATATAATTATATTCATTATCTGAATTTGGATAACAAAATTTTGGAAGAAATTTTATGGAGCAAAGTATACCATATTTTCTGAATCTATTTTCTTCCTATACGTCAGATAGCATGTAGCATGAGTTCTGACAGAAAAGATCCATCCCATACCTTAACTAAGTCCAGTGTTTCTTAAATTTGAATAACAAGAGTTCCTATTGTTAGCGGTGCCTGAATGTGTGTGTGTTTAACTTTTTGCATTTTTTGAGTTTCATATAAATAAATTCATATGATTCATGTAAGTTCTGCTACTTTCATAACATTATGATTCTTTTTAGACTTATCCATGTTCACCTAGTTTATTTACTTAACTTCTATGTAATAGGCTATTGTATGATTATGCCATAAGTTCAATTATGTATCACCTCTATGTCTCCTCTTTTCTGTATTACAAATAATAGCTCAATGAACATTTTTCTATATGTTCTTTATGCTCATATGTGAACATTTTCTTTGTAAAATGGCTGTGCTGAGGACTTGAAAATTATAAATTTTACTAAATATTGGCAGATTACTCTCTAATATAGTTTTACCCATGTTGTTGTTGTTGTTGTTATGTGCCGTCAAGTTGGCCCCGACTCATAGCGACCCCTCCTTGGGTTTCTGAGGCAGTATGACTACGGAAGTAGGATTGCCCAACCTTCCTTCCGAGGAGTGGCTGGTGGGTTTGAACCGCCAGCCTTCTGGTTAGCAGTCAAGTACCCATACAGTGTGTCAAAAGTGTATGGGAGCTCCCATTTCTCTGCTTCTTTGCGAAATCTTAGTCGTATCAATATATGCTAGATTTAAAAGGGTAAAATTATATATTGTTTACATTTACATTTCCCTGATCACTAAACATATTGATTATCTTTTAATATTTTCTATTGGCCATAATAATTGTATTTTCTATGACTTGTCTGTTCATATACATTTCCCAGTATTATATGAGGTTTCCTTGATCTTTTCTTTTTCTCTCATAGAAGAATTTTATATTCTCTGTATTAGAGCTCTGGTGGCATAGTGCCTAAGGTACTTGACTGCTAAGCAAAAGGCTGGTGGTTCACACCCACCAGCCACTCGTTGGAAGGAAGATTGGGCAATCTACTTCTGCAGTGATACTGCTTCAGAAACCCAAGGAGGGGTTGCTATGAGTCAGATCTGACTCTATGGCAGTGAGTTTGGTTTTGTTTTTGGAAAGGTTATGAAACTATTTTCTATGTGTTCTTCCCAATGTTTCAATGTCTTATTTAGCTTGAAATTTGTGCCCTTGTACTATGTGAGATAGTTATATATTTGTATTTTTATAATCAAGGAAAAAATATCTAGGCATCATTTACTGACTGGTTCATCTTTTCCTCACTTTTTTTCAATGCCAAATCTGTCATATATCAAGGATATATGAAATATATGCTGATATTCATAATTTTATTTCAAAATTTTAATATTTGATCCCATTTGTTTATTTATCCCTGTATCAGTAGTCATCATATCACAACTTATAGTATAAAATAAATGTTAAAATTTGGTAGAATAATTCCCTTCCTATTCAGTAATATTTTCATGCTTTTTGCTATCCTTGGTCTTTTACTCTTTTATAAATATTTTATGGTTAGCTTTTCATATATAAAAATCCCCGAAAACCCAAATATTTAGATTTTAATGAAAACTACCTTAAATTTAGTGATTAATTTGGAAAAAAAAATGACGTCTTTTTTGATACTAAATTTTTGCATGAGAAAACACTTTTTGAAGTTTTATTTTATGTCTTTATAGCCACTGCAAAAGTTCCTCCATAAATTTCTTGCACTTTTTTAAAATTATTATTTTTATTGTGAAATGCAGCCAGAATGCTCATTGGAAGCAAAAATGGCCAGACTTCGTCTCACCTTCTTAGGCCATGTTGTCAGAAGGAACCATTCCCTGGAGAAGGATATCATGTTTGGTAAAGTGGAGGGTCAACGAAAAAGGGGAAGGCCCTCAACAAAATGTATTGTCACAGTGGCTGCAACGATGGGCTCGGTTATAAAAAGAATCATTGGGTTGGCACAGGACTGGACAGCGTTTCATTCTGCTGTCCATTGGGTCGCTATGAGTTGGAGATGACTCAACGGCACCTAAAAACAACATCGTGATGTGGATGAAAGTTTACAGAGCAAATTCATTTTCCATACAGCAGTTCATACACATTTTGTCTCATGACATTGACTGCAATTCCCCACATTGTAACGGCTGTCTTACCAATTCCTCCCCATAGTTACCTTTTCCCCGTGTCTTTCCCTCTCACGCACCACCCCCTAGCTGTCTGCCTGTGCAAACACTGCCCTTCTGTTCTCCCATGATTTCATTGTTTTTTTTTTTTTTTAAGAAACATTTTTATTTATCTTATAGTTCTGGTAAACAACCATGGACAACCCCATGCATTGCAGATCTACTCTGAACCATGTGGGCTCGCTATGCATCACAATCTACTTGATAGCATTTGTTTGATCGGTTATAGTTCTGGTTACAACTAGAGATAATATTTTCCTTTAAAATGTGTGTTCTGTAGGTTTGTTGCTAGTGTAAATGGATTTGATTGTTCTTTGAACACAGTTTATTTTTCAGATTTCCATTCAAGTGCTACTCCTTTACAAACCATCTGACTCCTTGCATATGTTCACTAGCATTGGCTACCTCTTCTTCATATATTTGCTGCAGATGTTATTTGTCGTTGTTTTTATGGTTACTTTATTAAAGTCTATCTCTGGGACTAGACTTTATGTTCTGGGTTAAGGATCATGTCTGCTTTCATTTATCTTTCTATCTCTTGTGCTTAAGAACAGTGCCTCACATATAACAGGTACCTAATTAGTAATTTCTGAATAAGCAATTATAGAAATGAATGAATAGGTTTGCAGTATCATTTTTTAAAGTAAGTTATTAATCATGCTTAGACCTAAGAGTATTAGAAAAATTAAAGGAAGTGTCTCTTCAGGCATAACAGTTCAGTTCACACTGGAGACAAATCAATTAAGGTCAGCGGTCTTTAAAAGACTGAAAATGATCACCATTAGAAGCTTAAAATTATGTTTTCACTAGCTCCTGTCTGCTGACCATAACTACTCTCTTCAAATAATATATGAAATAAAGAATTGCACAGAAAGGGAAAGAAGTGAATGTTGCCCTTCATTTTAAGTGTCCATTAATAGTAAAACGCTGTGGAGCATTTATGTAAATCAGCATGAATAACAAATGAAATAGGTCTGATCAAGACTACTAAACGGAAGTTTCAAGGAATTAATAGTAAACAAAGTACAGCTCCTTACAATGCAACAATTCTTAGCTGGGTTGCAGTTTGATGAATTGTAAAGAAAACACTTTAAATTTAATTTTATACTGGTATCATAACTAAAGTATTAACAATTCAACAATCTTTTAATTTGGATTACAGAGGAAGAAGGGCACATTAACTGCTGTCAAGGTAATTGTTTATATTGTCATCATAGCTTTTTCTAAGCAAGAGGAAATTTTACATTAAGAAACTGTCTTTTTTCCTGATGAAATCTGCTTTCAATAGCCATAATGCTCAGTATGTTTGATACATTACCGCAAAACTTTATGAATAGTCCAGTAGGTTAGAAGACTCTCAAAATAGGACTGGGAAAGAGCTGCATCAACAGAGTAAACCCAACCTTACTCATCTGGATAAGGTGAAGCTTTCGAGACCTCCATTTGCTGATGTGGCACCACTCAAATTGAAGAGAAACAACTGCAGACATTCATTAATCATCGGAACATACAATGTAGGAAATATGAATCTAGGAAAATTGGAAGTTGTCAAAAATGAAATGGAATGCATAAAGATTGATATCGTCAGCATTAGTGAACTGAAATGGACTGGTTTTGGCCACTGTGAATCAGAAACCATGTGATCTACTATGCCGGGAGTGACAGTTTGAAGAGGAATGGCGTGGCATTCATCATCACAAAGGATGTTTCAAGATCAGTCCTGAAGTACAATGCTGTCAGTGATAGGATAATATCCATATACC
>NW_006922083.1:629148-640294 GCF_000298275.1 Orycteropus afer afer | reverse complement strand
AGCTAAGGGAGAAATAAGTCAATAAGTCTTACTTCCCAAATGAACTCCTAGATTTATATGGTACAGACTGTTCTTGAATGATAAATAGTACCTTATTAAAGAGTTTCATGAGAAACTCATGAGAAACCATAACCACTGCTTCAGCCAGGTATGAATATCTAATTGAAAGACCCAGTGAAAAATACAAATGTAGAGTCTTTTACTAAAAAATTATTAAGAATTTTATGATGGTGACAACAGAGCATTATGGTAAGCTCACGGCCCTCTGAGCCCCTCAGGTCACACACACACACACCATACATTTTGTGTCTGCTACTGCAAAGCTGGTATTGGTCAATGGGGTTAGTTTGTGTTTTTATCTTTCACACATGAGTGAAAATGATGAAGTGAAAATAAGAACTGTATTAGCTGTAAAAGAAAGGTTCTAGGTGAATCCTAGAACACAGACTTTAGCTGACCATTGAAAATACAGTCATGGATTCTTGATCAATGTTAGACTTTCATACATAGAGGCAATGATTACTGATTATTGTTGACTTTCTTTCTGGGAAATGAAGCGACATAGTTATAAAATTATTGTTTCATCTTTCTAAAACATTTAGTTAAAATAAATGAAAATAGTGACATTGTCCAGATTAAAAAGGCTTTAACTTAAAAAGAGACAATGAAGGTACTTTCTTAGTTCATCTCAGCTTTTCTACACACTGGCATAAATACCCCTTCAAACTACTGTCCTTTTAATCTGGGCAATATTGCCTACCTCTTGATATGAAATGTCATTTTTTTCTTTAACTCTTTTACATATGTGTATGCATTTTGTTTCCTATTCCATCTACAAAAAAATAGTAAGATACTTGAGGACTGGGCCTCAAACTTGGGAAAGAATGTTGTAAAGCACTGCAGCAAATGGAGATGCTCAAAAATGTTGGTTTCCATTGCTGTTCATTGAGTAGGTTGAAAAAGCAGAAGATAGAACTATGATCCTCTGGACTTGGTTTGGGTTATAGTTGGATATGAAGAGTGTAATCCAGTAAATTGAGTAGGGTTCTTAAAAAAGGGACAATTCCTGACATCAGAAAGAGGGCTGCATCATGAATCAGAAGTGATTGGTTTATTCATAGTGAGTCCTTTTAGAAGGTGCTGTGAAACAGAGTTTAGTTCTGAGAAAGGGAAACGACAAGGGCAACAACAATTGAGAAAGTTAACCCAACATTGACTGGGCTTGGTCTATGGCAGAGCTCTATCTCTACACTGAAATAGAAACTCAATCAGAAAGATTTATACGTATGGATAATGCAATGCCAAAAGTGGACTAAGTTAAGGCTGATGACAGGAGAATGCTATGGGGCATAGGGTACAAGAAATATTAACTTTCAGGACTAGAAATTTTCAATCACTATTTATAGGGCCTTGGTAAGCACTGTGGTGGCAGATGGGAAATGATACACAAAGACACACAAAGATACACAATGTGTATATCACTATCTTTAGGTACTATGGATCTATTTGCTAAAAGAGACACAAACTAATAGTTTCATTATAATGGGATAAAAATAGGCATGGAAGTATACACAGAGTGGATATATCAACAGTATGGCCTAACACAGCCTGGGATATTAAAAAGATGTTTATGAATTTAATCTTAAAAAATGGTGAAGGATGAGTGGGAGGTCAGTCTAGTGGAAAAGCATGAGCAATGTCAGCGAGGTGTGAATCAGTGTGGTGTGTCATAGAACTATAGGTAACATGGTATTTACTAGAAGTGAGTTTCCAAGCAGAGTGGTAGGAAGTTAAGTTGTACAGAGTAAAAGGCCAAGTCATACAAGGCCTTATTATGTCACTCACACTACTAAGCTTATTGGCTGATATTTCAAGGATGTTTAAAGGGAGACTGATAAGGCAAAGTTGCATTTCAGATTTAATCACAGAAGATAGATTTAACTATTGTTGTTGTTGTTATGTACTGTCGAGTCAGACCCGACTCATAATGACCCTTCCTCAGGTCTCCAAGGCAGTATCCCTACAGAAGTAGATTGCACCATCTTCCTTCCGAGGAGTGGCTGGTGGGTTTGAACCGCCAGCCTTCTGGTTAACAGTCAAGTGCCTTAGGCACACCACTACCAGAGCTCTCTGATTTAACTATAGAAGATAGATTTGAATGAGGCAATCTGAAAGTAGAGAGGCCAGTCAGGAAGCTACAGTGATAACCTGGGTGAAAGCTAATGAAGGCCTAGACCATGACAGCAATGGTAGGGTAGAAGAGGGAGGGATATATGTGGGAGATATTTAGGAGGTAAAAATATTAAATATTAATCAAATTGGTCTGTGGCTTCATGATGAGCCCTAGGGCAAGGAAATAAATAACTATGTCTTAGTGGCATTGAGAAATGTAGGGCTAAATATACCCCCAGAAATTGTGTGAACTGATTTTCATGGTGTGCCTCATATTACTCAGGAGAGGCTGTTTATGTTTCAGTAAAAAAAAAAAAAAAAAAAAAGCCTTAATAGCAAATTTATTTCTCTCTCATGACACATGTCCTTCATGGTTTGTGTGGGACCTCTGCACTACATAATCATTGAAGGGCCTATGTTGCTACATATGCCACAATTTTGCACATTCAACTGTTGGAACACATACCAGTGGCAGGAGGAGAGGACTGGAGAACTATATATGGATAATCCTCTGCCTCAACTCAGAAGTCACTTTTCTTTTGTTCATATCTCTTTGGTCAGAACTAGTCATAGCTCCCCATCCAACTTACAATATATACAATATAAAAGAAACCTGATAAATGTAATATGTCCAGAGGGGTTGTTGTTGTTGCTGTTAGGTACCATTGAGTCTGCTCTGACTCATAGTGACGCTATGTACAACAGAATGCAACACTGCCTGGTCCTGTGCCAGCCCCACAATCTTTGCTATACCTGAGCCCATGATTGCAGCCACCATGTCAATCCATCTCACTGAAGGCCTTCCTCTTTTTTGTTGATTCTCCACTTTACCAAGCATGATATCCTTCTCCAGGGAATGGTTCCTTCTGACAACATGACCAAGGTAGGTGAGATGAAGTCTGGTCATTCTCACTTCCAAAGAGCGTTCTGGCTGTACTTCATCCAGAACAAATTTGTTTGTTCTTTTGGGAGGTCATTGTACTTACAGTATTCTTTGCCAACACCACAACTAAAAAGCTTCTTCTTCAGTCTTCTTTATTCATCATTCAGCTTTCCAATGCATATGAGGTGATTGAAAATACCATGGATTGGGTTAGGCTCATGTTAGTCTTCAAAGAGAAATCTTTGCCCTTCAGCACTTTAAAGAGGTCTTTTGCAGCAGATTTGCCCAGTGCAATACAATGGCTGATTTCTTGACTGCTGCTTCCACTGGGGTTGGTTGTGGAACCAAGTAACATGAAATCTTTGACAGCTTTAATCTTTTCTCCATTTATTGTGATGCTGCTTATTGTTCCCATTGTGAAGATTTTTGTTTTCTTTATGTTGAGATGTTTCAAACCATTCAGTATCCCCTTGTTCTGTTCAAACATCAGCTGCCTGGTCTAAGTGGAGGTTTCTCATGAGCATGATTGAGTGTTCGGGAATTACCATTCTTCTCAATGTTATCTATAGTTTGTCATAACCCATCCAATTGAATACTTTCATGTAGTCAATAAAACACAAGTAAACATGTTTCTGGTATTCTTTGCTTTCAACCAAGATCCATCTAACATCAGCAATGATATCCCTCATTCCATATCCTCTTCTGAATCCAGCTTGCATTTCTGAAAGCTCTCTGTCAGTATGCTGTTACAACCATTTTTGCATTAACTTCAGCAAGCTTTTACTTCCGTGTGATATTAATGATATAGTTTGATAATTTGAACATTTTGTGAGATCATCTTTCTTTGGAATGGGTACAAATATGGATCTTTTCCAGTCAGTTGGCCAGGTAGCTGTCTTCCAAATTTCTTGGGATAGAAGACTGAGTACTTCTGGTGTGGCATCCATTTGTTGAAACAACTCAATGGGTATTACATCAATTCCTAGAGTGTTGTTCTTTGCCAATTCCTTCAGTGAAGCTTCTACTTCTTTCAATACCATTGGTTCTTGATCATATGCCACCTCCTGAAATGGATAAACATCATCCAGTTCTTCTGGTACAGTGACTCAGAATATCCCTTCCATTTTCTTTTGATGTTTCCTGCATCATTCAATATTTTGTCTATAGAATCTTGCAGTATTCCAACTCAAGGTTTGAATTTTTTTTTTCAGTTCTTTTAGCTTATAAATGCCAAGCATATTCTTCCATTTTAGTTTTCTAACTTCAGATCTTGGTGCATTTCATTATAATAATTGGCTTTGTCTCTTTGAGCTGCTCTTTGATATCTTCTGTTCAGCTCTTTTATCTGGTCATTTCTTCCATTTGCTTTAGCTACTTTCCATTCAAGGGGATGTTTCAGAGTCACTTCTGACATCTTTTTTGGTATTTTCTTCCTTTCTTGTCTTTGAATGAACTTTTGCTGTCTTCGTGGATGATCTTCTTGATTTCATCTCATACTTCCTTTGGTTTTTGGTCATTGATGTTCAATCCATCAAATCTGTTCTTTAGATGGTCTCTAAATTTAGGAGGTACATAACCAAGAATGTAGTTTGGCTTTCAAGGGCCTGTTTTAATTCTCTTCAGCTTCAACCTGAACTTGCATATGAGCAACTGATGATCTGTTCCACAGTCACCTCCTGGCCTTCTTTTGACTGAAGTTATTGAGCTTCTCCAGTGCCTCTTTCCACAGATGTGGCCAATCTGATTCCTGGTGAAGTCCATGTGTATAGCCACCATTTGTGTTGTTGAAAAAAAAAAAAAAAAATTTGCAATGAATGAGTCATTGGTCTTGTAAAATTTTATCATGAGATCTCCAACATCATTTCTATCACCAAGGCTGTATTTTCCAATAACTGGTGATTCTACTTTGTTTCTAACTTTTGCATTCTAATCAACAGTTATAAGCAACACAACTTGATTACATGTTTGGTCAATTACAGATTGCAAAAGTTGGTAAAAATCTTCAATTTCCTCATCTTTGGTTTTGGTGGTTGGTGAATAAATTGGAGTAATAGTAGTACTTGGTCTTCCTTGTAGACATATGGATATTATACTATCACTGACAGCATTGTACTTCAGGATAGATCTTGAAACATTATTGGTGACTATGAGTGTCACACCATTTCTCTTCATTTTGTCATTCCTGGAATAGTAGATCATATTTGTCTGATTCAAAATGGCCCAAACCAGTCCACTTCAGCTCACTAATGCCTGGGATATTGATTTTTATGCATTCCATTTCATTTTTGACAACTTCCAATTTTCCTAGATTCATACTTCACAAATCATGTTCTGATTATTAATATATGTTTCCAACTCTTTCTTCCCATTTTGAGTCATGCCACATCAGCAAATGGAGGTCTTGAAAGGTTTACTCTATCCACATCATTAAGGTTGACTTTACTCTGATGAGGAAGCTCTTCTCCAGTCATATTTTGAGTCCCTTCTGACCTGAGGGGCTCATTTACTAGCACAATATCAGACAATATTTCAGGCCTATTCATTAAGTTTTCCAGTGATATATCAGATATTGTTTCATCGCTATTCATAAGGTTTTCACTGGCCAATTCTTTGAGAAATGGATGGCCCCTCCTTCTTCCAAATCTGTCTTAGCCTAGAAACTCCATTGAAATCCATCCACTATGGGTGACCCTACTGATATTTGAAATGCTGGTGGCCTAGCCTCTGGCCTCACTGTAATACGCAAGCTACCACAATAAGACAAACTGAGACAAGTGGTGGTGTCCAGAGGGAAAGGAGAACCAAATACTGATAATAACTAGTAAGTTATAATGAAACTGTAAAATTATCCTAACCTCTTACATTGTGAAGTTATGTATCATAAGGTAGGCTAATCTTGGCCAATGGAAACCACACAGAAAAATCACTTTGCAAATGTTCTGTTCTGGACCCTGTACATAGCAAGACAGTATTAAAATAAAACAGTAATTTTATCCTCAGAAACATCTTATAATGCAGAAATTCTTAGAAAAAAAAATAGAGTGTTTTAGACTTGGAAGAGAAGTTACAAATGATTATGCTGGAACAAATCCTTTTTTTTGCATACAAAAATATATTTGCTTATAAAGATACCAAGAATAGTGAAATGACTTTTCTAAGGTAACACAAAAATGAGCTCTATACCTTAGAATCAAACTCAGAATGGACTTTATGTCTAGCGTGTTTTTCTTCCATCACACTATTCCTCATGTTCTGTAATTTGCATCTGTGATAGTTGGGGTTGTGTGTGAACTTGGCTAGATCATGATTCTGAGTAGTTCAAGCAATTATGATGTTGTTATTACCATGATGAGATTTGATGTATATGCTTTGGCCAGCCAATCAGTTGAAAAGAAGTTTCCCTAGGGATGTAGCCTACTTCCAATATACATATGGACATCCTGGGAAAATTCAAGAACCTTCTATTGACCTAGATCCTGTTGTGCTGCCTACAAATGTTCATGAATGAACAATCCACCATTCTGCCTGGTGATCTTGGATTTGTCATCTGCCAAAGTCAACACACATTGTAATGCCTGCCAGACTTGAGCTTGTCAGCCCCTGTACCTGCATGAGTCAGTGTTCTGGTTACCTACTGCCACTCTGACAGGAATATACTACAAATGGGATGGCTTGAACAAAGAGGAGTTTATTCTATCGCAGTTTGGAGGTTTTCCATCCAAGTTCAAAATGCCAGGCTCTAGGGGCTGTGTGAAAGCCCCTTGATCTTGGGCTTTAGCTCTGCCTCTTGCTCCTGCCCATTGAAGCTAGATGCAGGTACTGGCTGCTGAGGCTAACAAGCCCAAGATCAACAAATAAAATGGCACAGTCCTGATGTTACCAAACCACATGATAGGCCATTAATTCAAGTCCATTGAAAGTCCCAAGGTTGACAGATAATGGCAGGCTGCTGAACAACAACATGGCTACATGCAGGGTTCAAGTATACCATAAGCTAGAGACCATCCCCAAAACTGTTTCTTATATATAGGAAGCAGACCACATACCCAAAGGCAACTACTCAGCTATTCACAGTAGATTCCACCATGGAGTTGATTACCAGTCTCATCATGAGGAATACTACACCATCCTGTTCTGGTTACCTAGTGCCACTCTGACAAGATTATACCACAAATAGGATGGCTTGAAAAAGGGGAGTTTATTGTCTTACAGTTCGAGAAGCTAGAAATCCAAGTTCAAAGTGCCAGGCTCTAGGGACTGTGTGAAATCCCCTTGACTATGGCCTTCAGCTCTGCCTCCTGCTCCTGGCCCACTGAAGATAGAGACATCTCTTCACTCAGGCAGCTACTGGCTGCTGAGACTAGCAAGCCCAAGGTCGATAAATGGCAAAGTCTTGATGTTACCAAACCACTTGACAGGTCATTATCTCAAGTCCATTGAAAGTCACAGGGTCAGCAGAGCATAGCAGGCTGCTAAGCAATGACAGAGCTACATTCAGGGTCCAAGCATGCCGTAAACTGGAGACCATTTCCAAAACTGCTTCTTATATATAGGAAGCAGATCACACACCCAAAGCAGCTACTTAGCTGCTTGTGGTAGATCCCACAATGGAGTTGATTGCCAATATCATCATGGGAATAACTACCACCAGCTGCCCAGCCACTCAACCAGGCCTAGCCAAGTTGGCATATAGACTTAACCACCACAGTTGGGAAAAGCCTCCAGCTTGTCATTTGGTCCAGGAACTTGGGACGTTGCAGCATCTATAACTGTGTAAGCCATTTTCCTAAGATAATTTCTTTTTTTTCTCTCTCTATATAAGCTTTACTGGTTTTGCTTCTCTGGAGAACCCAGCCTAACACAGGATCCAAAAGATTACACAAAATCACTATGGCATTCCATAGAACTGGGCAAAATTACTGGTAAAAACCTCTCAGTAAAAAGTGAGCATAAAGAAATTTTTAAATTACTATATTTTATTCAATATTTTTATAATCTGTGTGGCTTTCTCAAGAAGAAATGGCTTTTATGATGGGTTTATAGGTACCCCAAATAACAAAGCATTATTTTTATACTCTGTTGCCTGTGTTCTGCCAATAATGACAACTTTATGGTTTGGTGTGATGAACGAAGGGGAAAAATTGCCCATGTTAACCCCATAAATGTTTATTGGTGAAATCTCTGTCTTTATGAATTGCAATTATTCTTAACACTATTTGTCACACAAAATTCTTTTTAATTGTTTTTTTTTTCTTTTTCTGCTTTAGTTGAAAATTTACAGAGAAAATTAGTTTTCCATTTGATAGTTTGTCCATAAAGTGTTCCATGACATTGGTTGCATTCCCTACAGTGTGTCAGCACTCTGCCTATTTTGGTCTTGGGTTCCTTGTTTCCTTTTGTCCGAATCTTCTATCTTTTCCTGCTTACTCATCCTTGTTTATAGACAAGTGTCCTTTTGATCTTATGTAATTGTTTATTCTAAGGAACAAGGTCCTCTTGAGTGTTATTGTTTCTTTTATGGTCCTTTCAATTGTTTGGTTGAAAGGTGGATTTTGGGAAAGCCTTCACTTCCAGGTCAGAAGGATGTCTTTGAACCATAGTCTTGGCAGTTCTTCCAGTCTCTGTGAGACCAGTAAGTCTGATTTTTATGTGTGTGTCACAACAAATTCTGGCTAGTTATATTATGGGAAAGAAATATATCATTTCCTTGACCAATTCTTTATAAATAATGGCCTACTTGCTTTATTTATTTAACCTAAAGATTGCCACACTTGGGGATCTAATTATCTGATTAAAATATTTTTAAAAGAAATGAAAAATAAAAATCAACTTTAATTACAAAGAATATAAAAGGAATTAACGCATTATTTAAACTGGCATTTAGGTGGACTGGTCCAGGTGTGATGATGAATAAGTTAACTTGATAGTTGAAGAATTTAATGACTATGATCAATATCTCTCATGAATATAGATGCAAAAATCCTCAACAAAATCCTAGCCAATAGACTCCAACAAGTTATCAAGAAGATAATTCATTATGACCAAGTGGGGTTCATATCAGGTATGTGATGATAGTTCAACATTAGAAAAACAAACAATGTCATCCATCACATAAATAAAACAAAGGAAAAGAACCACATGATCTTATCAATCAATGCAGAAAAAGCATTTGATAAAATGCAACACTCATTCCTGATCAAAATTCTCAGTAAAATAACAATAGAAGGGACATTCCTCATCATAATAAAGGGCATACATGCAAAATCAACAGCCAACATTATTCTCAATGGAGAGAGACTGAAACCATTCCCCTTGCAAACAGGAACCAGACAAGGATGCCCTCCAGAAAGTCCTAGCCAGGGCAATAAAGCAATAAAGGGAAATCAACTGCATCCAAATTGTTAAGGAAGAAGTCAAGAAGTTATTTAGTGGCACTCTGACAAGAATATACCACAAGTGGAATAGCTTGAACAAGCAGGATTTTATTCTCTTACAATTTTGGAGGCTTTAAATCTGAATTCAAAGTGTCAGGCTCTTGGGGCTGGGTGAAAGCCCCTCAACCTTGGGGTTCAGCTCTGCCTCTTCCTCCCAGCCCACTGAAGCTGGAGGCTTTTCTTCACTTAGCTGCTGGCTGCTGAGGCTTACAAGCCCAAGGATCACAAGTAAAAGACACAGTCCTGATATTACCAAACCACATGGCAGGCCATTCATTCAAGTCCATTAAAAGTCCAAAGGTTGGCAAGCATGGCAGCTGCTGAACTGGGACTCTGCTACATGCAGGGTTCAAGCATGCCATAAGCTAGATACCATTCCCAAAGCTGCTGTTTATATATGGGAAGCAGACCATATACCTAAAGCAGCTACTCATCTGCTCCAATACATTCCACTATGGAGTTAATTACCAGTCTTACCATGGGGAATAACTGCATCCAACTGTCCAGCCACTCAACCAGGCCTAGCCATGTTGACACACAAACTTAACTACCACATCAAATTATCCCATTATGCTGATGATATGATCTTATGCCTAGAAAACCCAAGAGATTCAGTAAAAAATCTACTGGAACTCATAGAGAGGTTTAGCATAGTGGGAGGATACAAGACCAACATCCAAAAATGAGTTGTATTCCTCTAGACCAGCAAAGAGATTGCTGGAAAAGAAATAAGGAAATCAATACCATTTACAATAGCTATCAAAAAAATAAAATACTTGGGAATAAATCTTACCAGGGACAAAAAAGAACTGTACAAGAAAACTATAAAAGACTACTTCAAGAAACCATGAGAGATCTACATAAATGGAAAAGCATCCCATGCTCATGGATAGGAAGATTGAACATTGCGAAAATGTCAATTCTACCTAAGGCAATCTATACATTCAATGCAATCCCAATTCAGATCCCGTCAACATTCTTTAAGGATATGGAAAAACCAATCATTAACTTTATATGGAAAGGAAAGAGACCTCATATAAACAAAGCACTAATGAAGAAGAACAAAGTAGGAGGTCTTACACTGCCAGATCTCAAAACTTACTATACAGCCATGATAGTCAAAACTGCCTGGTGTTGGTACAATGACAGACACATAGACCAATGGAATAGAATTGAAAACCCAGAAATAGATCCATCAACCTATCTTTCTGATCTTTCACAAAGGGCCAAAATCCATTAAGTGGGGAAGACATTGTCTGTTTAATAGATGGTGCTGGCAAAACTGATATCCATTTACAGAAAAATGAAACAAGATCTGTAACTCACACCATACATTAAGATGAACTGCAGATGGATCAAAGATTTAATGTGAAACCTAAAACTATAAAGTTCCTCAAGGAGAAACTAGGGGAAAATTTAGGTTTCCTAGTATATGGCATAAATAGACTCTCAAGCATAACCCAAAATGCACAAACGGCATAGACTAGATGAATGGGACTTTCTGAACATTCAATTTTTATGTGCTTCCCAAGACTCCTCCAGAAGAGTCAGAAGAGAACCTACAGATTGGGAAAGAATATTCAACAATGATGTATCTGAAAAGGTACTTACCTCTAGAATTTATAAAAAATTCCAACACCTCAACAACAAAAAGACA
>NW_006922083.1:621696-628730 GCF_000298275.1 Orycteropus afer afer | reverse complement strand
TTCTTCACCAGCACCACAACTCAAAAGCATCAACTCTTCTTCGGTCTTCCTTATTCATTGTCCAGCTCTCACATGCATACGAGGTGATTAGAAATATCATGGCTTGTGTCATTAGCTATTAGAGAGATGCAAATCAAAACAACAATGAGATACCATCTTGCTCCAGCACTAGTAGCAACATTCAACAAGACAAAAATAACAAATGCTGGCAAGGAGGTGGAGAGATTGGCACTCTTATACACTGCTGGTGGTACTGTTGAATGGTACAACCATTGTGGAAAGCAGTATGGTGATTACTTAAAAACTTGGAATTAGAAATACCATTTGACACCAGCTATTCCATTACTATGTATATATCCTAAAGAAGTGAAAGCCAGGACAAGAACAGATATATGCATACCCATGTTCACTGTGGCACTATTTACAATAGCCAGAAGATGGGAACAACCTTGGTGGCAATCAAGAAAAGAATGAATAACCAAACTATGGTACACACAATGGAATACTATGCAACCCTAAAGAATAATGTAAAATCTGCAAAACACTGCATAATGTGGATGAACTTGGAGGACATTATGCTGAGTGAAAAAAGTAAATCCCAAAAGGACAAATGCTGTATTAGTCTGTTATTATAAAAAGTCAAGGAAAGGTTTCTTTCTTGGTTACCAGGGGTGGGAGGGGAGAGAAGGGAACATTGTTAGATAGGTAGAGACAAGTATTGATTTGGGTGAAGGAAAGGGCAATGTACCAAATGTGAGTGATCAACACAGTGGCATTGAGGAAGAAGAAGACATAGAGAGGTACATGAAGGTACAGACAACAAAGATGAACCCTTTTCCACATACTGTACTGCATTGTAAATGGAGGCAAATGTGGATATAGGTGGATAGATGGGTGGACTATTAGGCTGAACTATTAGATATGTCAATGCAGGGGGTACTGTGCAATAAAGTTTCTCCAAGTGCACTTGTATGTTCTGTAAGAATTCCCAGGTAGATAGAAGAGCTGGCAAGGGAAAAGGTTGTAGTCACTTCTTGGCCAAAGGCAGCTACCCAGTGGGAGCAAGTACTTGGACCTGTGTGCTTTGGTCCATAGTGCCAGGGGACATCAAGCTCAATTGGCATAATATACTACACAAAAATATCGTTCTACATCTACTTTGGTGAACAGTGACTAGGATCTTAAAAGCTTTCAAGTGGTCATCTAGATGCAATGATGAGTTTCTCCTCCTCCAGAGCAAAGAAGAATGAAGAAAACCAAAGACACATGGAAATAATTAATCCAAGGGACTGGTACACCATGCAATCCTCATACTATATGACTATGAGACCATAAGAACTAGATGGTGCCCAGCTACCACTGGAGGGGGATCTATATAGGAAATCCTGGATAGAGTGGGAGAACAATGTGAAACAAAACTCAAAATCATTAAAAAAAAAAAAAAAAGGTGGAGGTACCAGGTTTGCTGGTCTGATGGAACCTGATGGAACCCTTGAGAATAGTCCCTAGCTGCCCTTCAGGTCTAGAATTGACTGTACTCCTGTGGCTTCCAGCCAAACAAAATTCAGGTATATGAGCTGAACATTTACATTAGGTAGATACACTCCTTGGAGAGAACAATCACAGGAGAATAGAAAGGCTATTTATGCACAGGGAGACAGCTCAGGGGGCAGAAGTACTTGGAGGGAAGGACACAGGGAAGAGGTAGCTATGGGGAGGAAGTGGGAGGGGAACTGTTGCATTATGGTAAATTGTAGTCAATGTCATGAGACAAAGTGTGAGCTGCTGTACGAAAAGTGAATTTGTTCTGTAAACTTTCAGCCAAAGCACTATATATATATATATATATATATATATATATATATATAAAGAATTTAATGATTATTATGGTAAAGTCCATAGTCAAAAAAGGAGACCTTATTTACTTGTTATTTATAATATAGATAAAAACAACAACAAAAAAAAACCTGTTGCTTTCAAGTTGACACTGACTTATGGCAACCCCATATTTTATAGAATAGAACTGTAGAACTGTTCCACAGTGTTTTCTTGGCTATCATCGTTAAAATCATATTGCCAGGGCTTTCTTTCATGGTGCTGTGAATGGGTTCAAACCAGCAAACTTCAGGTTTGTAGTCAAGCTCAAACTGAGAGATAAGTTATGACCTTACACAATAAAGGGCTTTTATTTATTTATTTTAGAAAAATAAATAAGTGAAAATTAGACTATACCTCTGAAACTTTAGGACTTGTCTCTGAGAAGTAAGCTGGGACACATAGAGGTACAGGTTAAAGTACAAAATAGTCACATCTCATATTTCTGGAGAATCAAGTTAATCAAATATTTAGATGATTTGTACTGTTATTTTATGTTACTATGAACTTGGATCTATTATGAAGTAGAAAGCAAAGCTCACATGACTTTTTATGATAAAACAACAACAACAACAAAGCCAAACTCATTGTCATTGAGTCACTTCTGACTCATAGAAACCCCCATTAAGTTTCCAAGGCTGTAAAATCTTTATGAAAGCAGAGTGCCTTGTCTTTCTTCCATGGAGTAGCTGGTGGATTTGAACTGCTGACTTTTTGGTTAGCACCTAAATACTTTAACCACTGGAGCACCAGAGATCCTTTTTATGATGAAGCAATTTGAGTCATAGCAACCCCTCTTTGGGGTTTCCAAGGCAATATCTCTGTGGAAGGAGTTTGCCCAATCTTCCTTCCGAGGAATGGCTGGTGGGTTTGAACTGCCAGCCTTCTGGTTAGCAGTGAAATGCCTTTGGCATTACACCATCAGAGCTCCTGATGATAAAGCAGGTGTTATAATTTAAATAGGTCACTTTAATCTTCCTAACGGTATGTATTAGTTCCTTCTATCATCATAACATGATAGCAATGAAGTATGAGGAACAGATGAAGGGAATTTGCACATTCAAGCAACACAAGTTTGTGATTTCATCATGACTTTGGACTTCAGAAGGAAAGGTCCAAATTAGTCTTTAGCTGGTAAAGAAACAGGTAAATTCCAAGTATTGCCATCAGCCTCTGAGCCTGAAGTATAGAATATTTTGGGTAAATGATGAACAGTTGCTCATAATTACAAAGTTGGCAGAGCATTGAGAACCTTCTATTTTTATATTAGAGAACAGAGGGTTGACTGAGCCCCAGGCAATAATGCTCTTTTTTTTTTTTTTTTTTTTTAAACAATACTTTATTGTGTACAAAACTTCTCTTAAACACCTGCCACCATGATGATTTTTATCTTGTCTATTCCTCCATAATCTATGTTCCCCATTCCTCTTGGCATAAAGTTGCATTTATTGAAACTGTGAAATAAAAACACAGATTTAATAATCATTCCACTTAGTAAATACAGCTGAGGTAGGTAATTAAACAGGTTTTCTTTTTCCAGCAGGCCTAAAGCTATGTAGCTCAGAGTCTCAGTCACTCCACTGGATTGATATGTTGTTGTTGTTATGTGCTGTCGAGTCGGACCCGACTCATAGCGACCCCTTCTTGGGTTTCTGAGGCAGTATCTCTATGGAAGTAGATTGCCCAAGCTTCCTTCGGAGGAGAGCCACTCAGCTAGGTGGGTTTGAACTATCAGCCTTCTGGTTAGCAGTCAAGTGCCTTAGGCACTACACTACCAGAGCTCTTCCTGGACTAATATGGAAAGCTAATATTAAACAGGTCTACTCTAGGCAGGTTGTTTTCAGCATTACTGTTCTTAGTAAGCAGAAATTATTAAAGAGAAGGAAGGAAGAGGAAATGTGGGTAACCTGTGATGGAAATACTGTGTTGGTTAAGGGTAGGGTTGTACAGCCAAATATTATAATTGCTACCAATATGTTGTACACCTGTAAAAAGTTGAATTGGCACTAGTTATGTGATAGATATATTTATAACAATAACAAAAAAAGAATGAATAACTGTTGAAGTAGCTTATTCAACCAAAAACCTCATGTAATTTGGTTTCTTTCTTGGCAGTTAGCATCATGGTTTCATGAGACGACCAGTTAGTTGACCTAATAACATATTTAGCACCTCTGTTCTACTTTCTAGTTTGCCTAGGTCTTAAAAGCTTGCAAGTGTACATTTGAGGCACGTTTGGTCTCTATTCACCTGGAACAACAGATGAAGAATGAGAGACAGCTATAGGAGGAGTATTTGAATGTGTGGCTAATTATCTCCATGAACAGCTGTTTCCTTTGTTATGAGTCAAGAAGAATGGGATGGGGTCCAGTTACCAATACTGATTATTTTGATGAAAGATTCAATGCAAAAGAATCCCGATCAAAATGTGGAAAATGTAGAACGGAACTTCAAATTATAATGTACTCCCAACAGGAAGGTTGCATGCGCCCTTGAAACTATTGCACTGAAAACATTTATAACTTAAATAAAAATATTCCTTGGAATCTTCTTAAAACTAGATAATAATTTAGTAAACAATATCTGCCTTGAGCTTTATATTCTTTTAAGAAATATCTATATGGGTGAAATTGACAACATCTACTTGAAAGATTAGATAGAAACTCAAGAGGGCAGTAAGTTTATGTTAATGGGGGATGAACAATTCAGAAAAGGAGGGTGAAAATGGTTACACAACTCAAAGAACGTATCAATGTCACTAAATGGTACATGTATAAACTGGTAAATTAGCGTATGTTTTGCTATGTATATTTACAACAATAAAATAAATAAACATATATTTATATGAAGTTATTAAAGGGCCTGTTCAGGCCACAAGATGCCTACAAAACCTTTAGTCTCTAGAATACTGAATTTATAGGCTGAAAAATGAAAATTGGTAAGAATAATTGAAAACTTACGAATATTACTTTTGAAGTGGTTGTCATCTGATGAAATATGCTCATTGTGAATCTTTGATACTCGTGTTATCTTTCATAACATGACAAACTATTCAACATTATGGTACTTTCTTATTTAAAAAAAATTCTAATTTTGTGTATATAGAATTTAATTAACATGACACCTAGTAGCCACAAAACTCACAAGGATTACAAAAATTGATATTAGTAAAATAATACTTTGCTACTAATGTTTTTTTTATTATTATTGAGGTGCACAGTCAAAACTAAATTTAAAAAACTATATCAAAAGTATCTTCTATTCACTTGACCATTTTTCCTGTATTTATTGCGATATAAATACATATGTAATACCTGAACCTGGAAACTAGCACAAAGCCACTTCTGCAATATTTCTTTGGTCAAACATTCACCTGTCCATTCAAAGGGAAGAGGCATGGACCCCATCTCTCAATGGGAGGGATCCCAAAGTACTTGTGACAATCTTACTAATAAATTTTTACTTATATGATAGACATTAAAACTTGGCTTAGACCCCAAGGGAAAAAGAATTACAGTAATGAAATACTGAAATGAAACATGCTGTGTAACATTAAAAATAATTTTCTGATATGTTTATACAAGTGTATAATTCTTTACATACCATTTTAAAAGAAAAAGATTAGTGAAATAAGAATATGTGTTGCAAAAATGTTTAAAGATTTAACCCATCATATATTCATCCAGCAAATGTTACATGAGACACAGAGACTGCAAAATGAGTAAGACAATACCAATCTTTAGAGAACTTAAGGCCTAGTGGGGAAATGGACCTACAAGTGAACAAATAAATTATTTTTGGTGTGTCATAATAATGATATGGAAGATGGATTAATGATAGAGATGAAACAGTTATTTTTTACATTTATCAAATACTCTGTACATAGGTCCACAGACATACTAGGAAGAAAGTTCTGGAGATCCATTTCTAAATATAAGTCAATGATAACATTATGGACCATGATAGTCCAATCCACAACAGAACATGGGCATGGTACAGGACTCGGCTATGTTTCCTACATTCTGCAAGGAGTTTCCATGAGTTGGGGATCAGCTCAATAACAGCTACCAAAAAATTCACATTGCTAGTAGGTGATGGAGCCAAATTTGACTCCAGCTTGTGACTCCAGAGCATGTACTCTTCTGATGATAATCACTTTATCACTTTGAGACCCTTCTTTCATGTGTATACTAACAGACAAAATCCAGTTATTTTTCAAAGAAGGCCTGGTGATTCATATTTTTTCCTGTGTTTCAGTTTATAAGATCATGCACAGGGAAAAAAAAAAAAAAACTACGACCTATAGATAGCCTAAGCTATCTCTAGGGCCACTTATCCATCAGTTTTGTTTGTAGTATGTTAAATGCTTCAATAAAACAGTCTTTATAAATGGATCTGTGACTGAGAGAAAGAAATTTTAAATATAAATCAAACTCTTGTACTTCTCAAACTGTTTAAATCAGAACAACAAAACAGAACACTTCAAAATGGAAATGAACAATCAGATCTTTTGGTTAGCTGTCAAGGAAGAAATAGTAGTGTGTGGAACAATGCCCAGTACTGCAAAGTATCAGTTCTTTCTTTCACTCTAACTTACTTTTTTGAAGTCAAATTTCAATATGATCTAAAGCATAATAAAAAGGGATATGTTTGACACTGCACCTGATAAGAGGGTATGAATCAGTAACATTGTTTTAATATTAAGACTATACATGATCAAGGGTAGAAAAAGACCAGAAAATTTTGATTCATTGTTTCACTTTCTATTTTGTCATAGTTTATAATCAAAATGTGTAGTAAAAATGTTCTACTGGTTTTGTAACTAATACAATAAATATAATTTAATGACTTTACATCTTTATTTTTGCAATAAACACTTAAAAGTGTATATGAATCAAATTTTGACCATTTCAGTCATTTTGCTTCTGATACAAGTGCTTATACTTTTAAAATTTTGGCTGTGTGTTAAACACGGTACATGTGATGGTTGGAGCTGTGTGTCAACTTGGCTGGACCCCAGTTCTGTGTGGTTGTTCCCATGATGGGATCAGATGACTGAGTTCTGAGTGGCCAGTCTGCCAAGGGGAGTTTCCCTAGGGACCTGCTTGCAATGATATTCCAAGGACAATCTGGAAGAATGGCATTCCGAACTACAGACT
>NW_006922083.1:606711-615260 GCF_000298275.1 Orycteropus afer afer | reverse complement strand
AAGGAACTGTTTCAAGTGCTGAGGAGCAAGGATGTCTCCTTGAGGACTAAGGTGTGCCTGACAGAAGCCATGATATTTCCAATTGCCTTGTATGCATTTGAGAGTTGGACAATGAATAGGGAAGACTGAAAAAGGGTTGATGCTTTTGAGTTGTGGTGCTGGCAAAGAATACTGAAAATACCATGGACTGCTAAAAGAACTAACAGATGTGTCCTGGAGGAAGTGCACCTGAAATGCTCCTTGGAAGCAAGAATGGCCAGACTTCGCCTCAGCTATTTTGGTCATGTTGTCAGAAGGGACTATTCCTTGGACAAGGATGTCATGCTTAGTAGGGTGGAGGGTCCACAAAATAGGGGGGGGCCTTCAACGAGATGGATTGACACAGTGGCTGTGATGTTGGACTCAAGTATAGCAGGGATCGTGAAGCTAGCGCGGGATAGGGCAGTGTTTCGTTCTGCTGTGCATGGGGTCACTATGAGTCAGAAATGACTTGACGGCACCTAACATAAACAACAACAAAGGTATCCTTGGTCTAGAGTATAATCCTGCTCACTGAACCTCCTCTGATCTCAGATGTGTATATGTTTATCTGTATCCTGGTGTTTGGTGTAAATGGTAATGCAGTATTGTGGATATACTGGTATTAGCCTATGACATCTATATCTTACGTGCACAATTCGGTGTCCTCCCTTTCCCTAATGTTATCCTAGTGGTCACAGACTCTTTCCATACCAGCCTTCCCCTTACAAACCTCAGTGTGTGTTTACCAACTAGCCCAAAATTTTTCCCTCCCCTTCCCTCCTCACCCTGTTAAGGCAACCTACAAATGAGTTCCTTTTGTTAAGCAAATCCTTCCTTGTCTTTTTACAGTAATGGGCTCATACAATATTTGTCCTTCTGTGACTGACTTATTTCCAGACTCATCCACGTGGTGAGATGATTTGAGTATCCTTCATTGTTCTTTATTGTAGCATAGTATTTCATTGTGTGAATGTACCATAATTTGGTTATCCATTCATCTGTTGATGGGGATTTAGGTTGTTTCCATCTCTTTGCTGTAGTGAATTTTGCTGCGATGAACATAGGTGTGCATATGTCTGTTCACATAAGCACACCTATGTTCATTATGTCTGTTCACATATGCACACCTATGTTCATATAGAGGAGCAATCAGCCGCAGGTATCCAGGTGAGGAGAGGGAACTCAAGCACGCACAAAGCAGCAGGGTGCGAGAGCGGGAGAAAGGGGATAAAAAAGCCAGGAACCCGGACAGAGGAGCAGTCAGCCGCAGGGATCCAGGTGAGGAGAGGAACTCTATACTTCCATATGAAGTTAGTAATTGGTTTTTCCATGTTCTTAAAAAATTTTATTGGTATCTCGATCAGGATTGCATTCAATGTGTAGATTGCTTTAGGTAGTAATGACATTTTCACAATAGTCAGTCTACCTATCCATGAACAAGTCAAGTTGTTACATTTATACAGATCCCTTGTCATCTCCTGTAGTAGTGTTTTATAGTTTTCTTTGTATAGGTCTTTTGTGTCTCTGGTAAGATTCATTGCTAGGTGTTTTATCTTTTTAGTAGCTATTGTAAATGGTAGGAGCTCTGGTGGCATAGTGACTAAAGCATTTGACTGTTAACCAGAAGGATGGCAGTTCAAACCCACCAGCCACTCTTTGGAAAGAAAGTTGGGCAATCTACTTCCATAGTGATACTGCCTTGGAATCCCAGGGAGGGGTTGTTATGAGTCAGATCCTACTCGACAGCAGTGAGTTTGGTTTTTGGTATTGTAAATGACATTGTTTCCATTATTTCCTTTTCAGAGTTCTCATTGTTGGTATAGAGGAATCCAACTGATTTTTGTATGTTGACCTTCTGTCTTGCCACTTTGTTGAACCTCACTATTAGTTCCAGTAGTATTTTGCTGAGTCTCTTGGGTTTTCTATATATAGGATCATATCATCCACAAATAGAGATAGCTATACTTCCTCTTTGCCAACTTGGATGCCTTTTATTTCTCTTTTTTGCCTTACTACCCTGGCTAGGACCTCCAATACAATGTTAAATGTTGTTGTTGTTGTTGTTATGTGCCATCAAGTCGGACCCAAATCATAGCGGCCCCTCCTTGGGTTTCTGAGGCAGTATCACTATGGAAGTAGATTGCTCCATCTTCCTTCCAAGGAGTGGCTGGTGGATTTGAACCACCAGCCTTCTGGTTAGCAGTCAAGTGCCTCAGGCACTATTCTACCAGAGCTCCTACAGTGTTAAATAGGAGAAGTGATAGAGGGCATCTCTTCCTGGTTCTTGTTTGTAAGGGTAATGCTTTGAGTTTTTCTTCATTAATAATGATATTGGCCATTGCCTTTGCATATATATACTCATTATTGTGTTGAGGAATTTCCCTTCTATCCCTATTTTGCTGAGCATTCTGAACAGGAACTGGTGTTGTATTTTATCAAATGCCTTTTCTGCATCAATTGATATGATCATATGGTTCTTTTCTTTTGCTTTGTTTATGTGGTGGATTACATTGATTGTTTTCCTGATGTTGAACCATCCTTGCATACCAGGTACAAATCCCACTTGGTCAAGATGTATTATTTTTGATATGTTGTTGGATTCTGTTGGATAGGATTTTGTTGAAGATTTTTGCATCTATGTTCATGAGGGATACTGGTCTGTAGTTTTCCTTTTTAGTGGTGTCTTTTCCTGGTGTTGTTATTAGTGCTATGCTTGCTTTACAAAATGAGTTTGGGAGTATTCCCTCTTTTCCTGTTTTCTGGAATGGCTTGAGTATTATAGGTGTCAGCTCTTCCCTGAATGTTTGGTAAAATTCTCCACTGAAGCCATCAGGGCCAGGACTTTTACTTGAGGGAATTTTTTTTTTTTTTTAATGATCTGTTCAATTTCTTCCTTTGTAACAGGTTGTTCAAGTATTCTGTCTCTGACTGGGATAGATTAGGTAGGTCTTGTGATTCCAGAAACTTGTCCATCTCTTCTAAGTTCTCAAATCTGTTGGAGTACAGTTTTTATAATATTCTGCCAGTACCTTTTTTATTTCAGTTGGTTCTTTTGTGATGGCACAATTTTCATTTACTATTCTTGTATCTTGTATCTTCTCTTTCTTTGCTTGTGTTAGCCTTGCCAATGGTTTGTCAATTTTGTTCTTTTCATAGAACCAAATTCTAGTTTTGTTGATTTTCTCTGTTTTTTTTTTGTTGTTGTTGTTGTTTGTTTTCTGTTTCACTAATTTCTGCTCTGATCTTTATTATTTCCTTACTTCTAGCTACTGTAGGGTTCTTTAATTGTTTATTTTTTTTCTAGTTGTTGGAGTTGTTGAATTACAGCATTGATTTGTTTCTTTCCTCTTTTTCAATGTATGTATTTATTGCTATAAACTGACTTCTGAGGGCTACTTTCACTGTGTCCCATAGGTTTTGGTATAATGTATCTTCATTCTTATTTTTTTTAGGAATTTTTTTATTTCACTTTTTATTTCTTTTATTACCTGGTAGTTTTTGAGCAGTGTATTGTTCAACTTCCACATGTTTGATGTTTTTTCTCCTTGATCTTCCTATTATTTATTTCTAATTTTATATTGTGGTCTGATAAGATGCTTTGTCATATTTCAATGGTTTTGAATTTATTGAGGCTTGTTTTATGTCCTAACATATGGTCTATTCTGGCAAATGATCCATGTGCACTGGAGAAGAATGTGAATTGTGCTTTTGTTGGTTGGAGTGCTCTGTATATGTCTATGTGGTAGAGTTGGTTGATTGTGTTGTTGAATCTTTCTGTATCTTTGTTGAGTTTTTTTCTAGTTGATCTGTCCCTCCTTGACAGTGGTTTGTTAAAGTCTCCTACAACTATTATAGAGTTGTTTATTTTCCCTTTCAATTTAATTAATATTTGCTTCATGTATTTTGGAGCACTTTCATTGGGTGCATTGATATTTATTATTGTAATGTTTCTTGGTCAATTGACCCTTTCAGCATCATATAGTGACCTTCTTCATCTCTTATGTTGTTTTTCACCTCAAAGTCTATTTTTCAGAAATTAATATTGCCACTCCTGCTCTTTTTTTTTATTGCTTTTGGCTTGGTATACATTTTTTCCACTCCCTTACTCTTAGTTTGTTTTTATCTTTGTGTCTAAGGTGGGTCTCTTGTGGGCAGCATGTCAATGGGTCTTCTTTTCTTCTCCAGTCTGCCACTCTCTTTCTCTTGATAGGTGAATTTAATCCATTCACATTGAGTTTAATTAGTGATAGGTATGAATTGAAGGGTCTTCTCCCTTTTCACTGACACTCTACTTGACCAAGAATGATATCCTTTTCCAGAGGATGGTCCCTTCTGACAACATGACTGAGCATTCTGGCTGCACTTCTTCCAGAACATATTTGTTTATTCTTCTGGCTGTCCATGGTATTGTCAGTATTCGTTACAAACACCATAATTCAAAGGCATCAACTCTTCTTCAGTCTTCCTTATTCATTGTCCAGCTTTTGTAGGCATATGAGGTGATTGAAAATACCATAGCTTGGGTCGGGGGCATCTGAGTTTTCAAAGTAACATCATTGCCTTTTAACACATTAAAGAGGTCCCTTGCAGCAGATGTGTCTGATTTGTTGACTGTTGCTGTCATGAGTGTTGATTGTGGATCCAAGTAAAATGAAATCCCTGACAACTTCAATCTTTTTTCCTTTTATCATGATGTTTATTGGTCCAGTTGTGATGATTTTTTTTCTTTTTTTTTTTATGTTGAGGTATACTCCATACTGAAGGTTGTAGTCTTTGATCTTCATCAATAAATTCTTCAAATCATCTTCACTTTTGGCAAACAACATCATGTCATCTGCATGTCTCAAATTGTTAATGAGTCTTCCCCCTATTCTGATGCCATTGTCATCTTTATACAGTCAAGCTTCTCAGATTATTTGCTCAGCATACACATTGACTAAGTATGGTGAAAGGATACAACGTTAACGCACACCATTACTGATTTTAAACCATGCAGTATCCCCTTGTTTTGTTCAAATGACAGCCGCTTGGTCTATGTACAGATTCCTTCTGAGCACAATTAAGTGCTCTGAAGTTCTCATTCTTTGCAGTATTATCCTTAATTTATTATGATCCACACAGTTAAATGCCTCTGCATAGTCAATAAAACACATGTAAAAATCTTCCTGGTATTCTTTGCTTCCAGCAAGATCCATTTGACATCAGCAATGATATTACTCATTACATGTCTTTTTCTTAATCTGGCTTGAATTTTTAGAAGGTCCCTGTCACTATACTGCTATGACCATTTTTTAGTTATCTTCAGCAAAAATTTACTTGTGTGTGATAATAATGATAGTGTTCAATAATTTCCACACTCTGTTGGATCACCTTTTTTTTGGAATAAGCACAAATACAGATCTCTTCCTGTCAGTTGGCCAGGTAGCTGTCTTCCAAATTTCTTAGCATAAATGAGTAAGCACCTCCACAGCTCCATCTTTTTGTTGAAACATCTCAGTGGGTATTTCATCAATTCCTGGAACCTTGTTTTTGCCAGTTCCTTCTGTGAAGCTTGAATTTCTTCCTTTAATACCACTCATTCTTGATCCTATGCTACCTCCTAAAATAATTGAATATCAACTACTTCTTTTTGTTATAATGACTCTGTTTATTCCTTCTATCCTCTGTTGATGCTTCCTGCATTATTTGACATTTTTGCTCATAGAGTCTTTCAGTATTGCAACTTGAGGCTTGTGTACTTCCTTCAGTTCTTTCAACTTGAGAAGGCCAACTGTGTTCCTCCTTTTTGATTTTCTAACTCCAGGTCTTAGCACATTTGATTATAATACTTTATTTTGTTTTCACAAGCTTCTCTTTGAAATCTTTTGTTCAGCTATTTTATTTCAACATTTCTTCCATTTACTTTAGCTATTCTACATTTAAGAGCAATTTTCAGAGTCTTGTGTGACATCTAGGCATCTGAACTTTGCCTTGTAAGCAAATACCTCTATGATACAGCTGAAAGCAAAGAAATGCAGGCTGGGACTATGTGTTATAAACAAAACACTTTAAAAATTTTATCAAGCTGTATTTGAAAAATAAGCAGAATGTCAAAACTAAAAATATTCTTTAAATACTAAAAAAAGTTTAATACATTTTTTTTTCCTGGACAACTTGGTGACATTTCAATCTCGGTTCACCCATTTGGGAAAGCATCAAATCTAAATACAAGTTTCTTGAACCTTTCTAATCTATGGCTTCATTTCCAGAGAAAAGAGATATTATCAATGGCCAAGTGTGGTGTATGGTGGAATCGGAGGCAGGCAACAAATGGATTTCAGTGGAGGAAACTTTTCAACAAATTCCCAGAGAGTTTATTTTTATTTTTATTTTATTTTTGCTAGAGGAGATATGTTAGGCTGTATATTCCACAACTCAGGGAAAATAGTGTACTTTTTGATATTAAAACAAAGATATGCTCCTATTAATTTATTATTTTTTTCCTTTGTTGTTGTTGTTGGTAGGTGCCATTGAGTTGGCTCCTACTCATAGCGACCCTATGTACAATGGAACAAAACCCTACCCAGTCCTGGGCTGGCCTCACAATCCTAGCTATACCTGAGCCCATCATTACAGCCACTGTGTCAATCCATCTCATTAAGGGTCTTCCTATTTTTCATTGACCCTCCGCTTTACCAAGCATGATAGCCTTCTCCAGGGAATGCTCTCTTCTGACAACATGACTAAAGTAGGTGAGATGAATCTGGCTATTCTTTCTTCCAAGGTGCATTCTAGTTGCACTTCTTCCGGGACAGATTTGTTCATTCTTCTGGCAGTCCATAGTACTTTCAGTATTCTTTATCAACACCACAACTCAAAAACATAAACTCTTCTTTGGTATTCATTGCTCATTTTTCAACTTTCACAGACATATAAAGTGATTGAAAATACCATGGCTTGAGTAAGGGGCTATGGTTAGTCTTCAAAGAGACGTCTTTGCTCTTCAATATTTTAAAGAGTTATTTTTTATCAGATGTGCCTGGTGCAACACATCATCTGAATTTTTGACTGCTACTTCCTGGGTGTTGATTGTAGGAACAAGTAATATGAAATTTTTCACAACTTCACTCTTTTCTCAATTTATTGTGATGTTGTTTATTGGTCTAGTTGTGAGGATTTTTGTTTTATTTATGTTGAGATGTAATCCATGCTGCACACTGGTGTCTTTAATCTTCATCAGTAAGTGGTTCAAGTCATCTTCACTTTCAGCAAGCAAAGTTGTGTCAACTGGATATTACAGGTAGTTAGTGAGTCTTCCTCCAATACTCATATCACATTCCTCCTCATACAATCCAGCTTCTTGGATTAATTGCTCAGCATACAGATTGCATAAGTATGGTGAAAGGAAATAACCTTGACACACTCCTTTCCTGATTTCAAACCATACAATATCCCCTTGTTCTGTTTGAATGACAGTCTCCTGGTCTATGTACACTTTCCTCAAGAGCACAATTAATTGTTCGGGAATCCCCATTCTTCTCAATACCATCCATAATTTGTAATTATCTACACAATCAAATGCTTTTGCATAGTCAATAAAACACAACTCACCATCTTTCTCGTATTCTTTACTTTCAGCCAAGATCCATTGAAATCAGCCATGATAGCCATCAGCCCTGTCCTCTTCTGAATCCAGCCTGCATTTCTGGAAGTTCCCTGTCAATATGTTACTACAACAGTTTTTGAATTATCTTCAGCACAATTTACTTGCATGTGATATTAACAACAATGTTCCATAATTTCCATGTTCTGTGGGATCACCTTTCTGTCGAATGGGTACAGATATAGATTTATTCCAGTCAGTTAGGCAGGTAGCTGTCTTTCAGATTTTTTGGCATAGACCATTAAGTAGCTCTACTGCAGCATCCGTTTGTTGAAACATTTCAATGGGTATCTGCAAAAAGGGCAAAGAGGCCACATGTTCCAACCTCCTCTAATCCCACAAGAGGAAGACAGAATTACCATCAATAGCCCAAGGCCTATTCCTGCAAGGCCACCCATGCTGCCGCCCTCCAGCCTTTTCTCCAACCTTTCCTCCCAAAGCACCCACCACCTCTCTCCTGGGTTCGATAATTCGCTGCAGTGGCCACACAGAACTCACAGATTATGGGGTTTATTAGGGAAGTGCCAGGCTACAATTCAAGTTTAAGAAAAATGCTCAGTCTCTCTCCCAGCCCACCGTCTCTCAGCCAAGTCTCTCACAGTCTCTCCCCCAGCATTGCATGTCCCTTGGTGTCTTACTCAGCAATGCATGTCTCTTGTGTCTCTTTCCCAGCAGCATGTGTCTCTTTCAGCAGCATGTCTTCTTCAACCAGCAGTCAGAGAGAGTTCTGCCTCTAGGAGGCCTCCTTTTGAGCTTGTCAGAGTGGCCAAACTAGCCAATCATAGCATCAGAACTCTAAGCACCTGAGAGAGAACCTCTCATAACATTGCGTTGTGCCAATCCCAACAGAAATAACCCAGGTGGATAACATTTACAATCAGTGCTC
>NW_006922083.1:601640-606611 GCF_000298275.1 Orycteropus afer afer | reverse complement strand
TTCAAACCCACGAACCACTCCTCGGAAGGAAGGTTGGGCAATCCTACTTCTGTAGTGATACTGCCTTGGAAACCCAAGGAGGGGTCACTATGAGTCAGGTATGACTCGACGGCACATAACAACAACAACAACAATGGGTAGAAAAGCCATACTAAGTAATTTACTACACTGCAGTATCCCACCAAGTCCTGGAGCTTTGTTTTTCACCAATTCCTTCAGTGTGGCTTCAACTTCTTCCTCCAAAACCATTGGTCCTTGATTATATGCCAACTCCTGAAAAGGGTGAACATCACTCAATTCACTTTGGTACAGTGACTCTGTGTATTCCTTGCCTCTTCTTTTGATGTTTTCTGTATAATTCAATATTTTGCCCATAGAATCTTTCAATATTGCAAGTCAAAGCTTGAATTTTTTTCTTTAGTTCTTTCAGCTTGTAAATGAAGAGAATATTCTTCCTTTCTGGTTTCCTAACTCCAGGTCTTTGCATATTTCTTTGTAATAATTGACTTTGTTTTCTCAATCCGTCCTTTAAAATCTTCTCTTCAGCTCTTTCATGTTGTCATTTCTTCCATTTTCTTAAGCTACTCTCCATTCAAGAGCAAGTTTCAGAATCTCATCTGACATCCATGTTGGCATTTTCTTCCTTTTCTGTCTTTTGAATGAGCTTTTGCTTTCTTTATGGATGATGTTCTTCATGTCATCCCACAATTCCTCTGGTTTTCAATCATTGATGTTCAGTGCATTAAATCTATTCTTTAGATGATCTCTAAATGCAGTAGGGATATAATCAAGGTAATATTTTGGCTCTCCTGGACTTATTTTAATTGTCTTCAGCATCAACTTGAACTTGCATATGAGCAGTTGATGGTCTGTTCCATGCTCAACACCTGGTCTTATTTTGGCTGATTATATTGAGCTTCTCCATTGACTCTTTCCACAGATGTAGTCGATCTGATCCTTGTGTACTCCACCTGGTGAAGTCCATGTCTATAATGTAATGCACTGCCATTGAGTCCCATCTGACTCATAGCAACTCCTCCTTGGATTTCCAAGGAGTCATCACTACAGAAGTAGATTGCTCAACCTTCCTTCAAAAGAGTGGCTGGTGAATTTGAACCACCAGACTTCTGGTTAGCAATCAAATGCTTTAGGCACTAAGCCACCGTATAGCCACCACTTATGTTGTTGAAAAGAGGTATTTGCAATTAATAAGTCATTGGTCTTGCAAAATTCTACCATGTGATCACCAGCATCATTTCTATCATGACAGCCATATTTTCCAGCTACTAGTGATTCTTCTTTGTTTCCAACTTTTGCATTTCAATCAGCAGTAATAATCAACACAACTTGATTGCATGTTTGGTAAATTTCAGACTGCAGAAGTTGGTAAAAATCTTCAGTTTCCTCATGTTTGGCTTTGGTGGTTGATACATAAATTTGAATAATATTATTAACTGGTCTTCTTTGTAGTCATATGGATATTATCCTATCACAGACAGCATTGTACTTCAGGATAGATCTTGAAACATTCTGTGTGATGATGAATGTCATTCCATTCCTCTTCAATTTGTCATTCCTGGTGTAACAGAACGTATATTTGTGATTAAAATGGCCCAAACCAGTCCATTTTAGCTCACTAATGCCTAGGATATCATGTGTTCTATTTCATTATTGAAAACTTCCAATTTTCTTAGATTCATACCTTGTACATTCTGTGTTTTGACCTTTAATGGTTGTTTGCAGCTGCTGCTTCTCATTTTGAGACATGCCACATCAGCATGGGTGTACCGAAATCTTTGATCCATTCACATCATGAAGGTTGATTCTACTCTGATGAGGCAGCTCTTCCCTAGTCGTATTTTGAGTGCCTTCCAACCAGAGGGGATCATCTTCTGGCACTATACCAGAAAATGTTTCAGGGATATTCATAAAATTTTCCAGTAACATATCAGGCAGTGTTTCACTACTATTCATAAAGTTTTCACTGGCTAATTATTTGAGAAGTGAATGACCCCTTCCTCTTTCCAAGTCTGTCTTAGTCTGGAAGCTCCACTAAAACCTGCCCACCATTGGTGACCCAGCTGGTATTTGAAATATTGGAGGCCTAGCCTTCAGCTTCACAGCAACATGCAAGCCATCACTGTATGACAAACTGACAGACGAGTGGTGTTTTTTTTTTTTTTTTTTTCCTTTAGCTAAGTGTTTTCACACATCAAGGCAAATACTTTGAATCAAAATGACCTCAAGTTGCATGACTTGTGCTGAACATAAAACACTTGCACATCTGTGTAATATGAGAGACCTACTTGTCAACATGAATGAAAGCAATGCAGAAATAAGCAGAATTGAAACTTTCACAAAATAGAATGAAGACACAACTCTAAATCTATTACACAGATTAGTAGGAATCTAAGCTTCACAGATAATTACACATATTAAGCACCGATTCTTTTATATAACTTTTTAAAAATTAATTATTTTATTAGATATTATTTTGACGTAGCTGATATCTTATAAAATATATAAAGTATAAGTAATAGAGAAACAAGATCTTTCCTTATTCCTGTTCTTCATCAACCTTGGTCTCATCTCTGGCCCACAGATGATCACTATTATAATTTCCTTTATGCATATACTAGCAAATATTAATATGTATTCTAATTTTCCTGCTTTTATATAATTGTAGTAGTCTATTCTGGCTATTCTGAATCTTGCTTTTTCCACTTAACAATAAATCTTTTCATATTCACACATCAAGTACTTTCTCATTTTTTACAATTTCATAGTACTTCTTTATATGAATGCACTATATTTTAAAAGTCCCATACTGATAATTTTTTAAAAAAATATTTTTTTGTAATAAATAATGTAATACTTATATCATTTAAAGCACTTAAAAATGGAAAAAGTTTCCAGTACTGAAATTATTGGGTCAAAATATATGTGTAATTATATTTTCATACAAAAACAAACAAACAAACTCACTACCATCAAATCGAATCTGACTCATAATGACCCCTCTTTGGGTTTCTGAGGCAGTATCTTTATGGAAATGGGTCACCCAATATTCTTTCCCAGGAGTGGGTGGTGGGTTTGAACCACCTGCCTTCTGGTTAGCAGTCAAATGCCTTAAGCACCATACCACCAGAGTGCCAACCATAAAAGGTGTGATAATACACTTACTTTAGACATGTATGGGACTTGCTTTCCCAGTCTTACCAATGTTATGTAGTGAAATTTTATTTCCATATTAAGAGGTTATAAAAGGGACATTTCTGTGTAATATTAATTTGCATTTTTATTTTTGAACATGTTTAGAATTGTGCTTGATCTAAAGTAAATGCTATTAAGTGTATATTTAATACATTCATAAATACATTTCTTTGAGAAAAGTTGTCTTGATTTATGTATTCAAATACTTTTTTTTTCTTTAAGAAGTTCAAGTATATGTGTGTTAGATATTCTTTGATCTTCTGAATCTTTAATATTGTATCTAATTCTTAAAACAAAGATAGCACTATTGAGGTATAATTTGTAGTGTAATTGTATGGTTTATAGTTTTGGTAAACATATGTACTTGTGCAACCAGCCTAAAAGAAAAAAAAAAAAAAAAAAACACCTCACTGCCATAGAGTTGATTCAACTCACAGTGACCCCTCCTTGGGGTTTCTGAAGCAGTACCTCTATGGAAGTAGATCACCTAATCTTCCTTCCGAGGAGTGGCTGGTGGCTGGTGGGTTTGAACTGCCAGCCTTCTGGTTAGCAATCAAATGCCTTAGGCACTATGACATCAGAGCCACCACTATAGTCAAATTTTCGAACATTTCCATCAACCCCCAAATTCCAATATTTGGGATGTAGTCAAAACTTGTCTCCATCCCAACCCCAAAATATCTCTGGACTCTTTTGTTATTGCTACAATTTTACCTTTTCTAAAATTTTGTATAAATAAAATTGCATAGTATATAGGCATCACTATCTGTTTCTTTCATTTTTTTTTTCTTTTTGTATTTTAAGTAATATATATGAATATATGGATGAAGCTACCATACCATGTAGATACACCATATTTTATTCATTCTAACCTGTGTAAACAATTCATTTTTATTAGTTTTTTTCTTGTACTTCTCATTTCTACCTCATGTGCCCCTTATTCAGTTTTCTGAGATGTTTCTTTCCCTTTGTTCATCTTCAGATGTCATATTTCTGTGATATTTCTTTTCTTCCTATTTATTTCTGTGCTCCACCAGCTCTCACTTAATCTTTTCTTCTTGCTCCTAATCTCTTCCATGAGTTCTTACTTTTGTCTTTTTTGAATGTTATCCATAAGGGTGATGGCCTTATTCAATTGTCTTCTAATTGATATGCTTAACCACACTTATCTACCCTGTGTAAACAATTTTTTTGAGTAGTCTACACTCATTCATTCAGTCGTTCATTCATTGACAAATGTGGTTTGAATGCCTATATGAAAGCAGACACTGAGGATATAGCAAACCAAAGAAAACAAAACCCACAGCCATCTAGTTGATTCTGATTCATAGCAACCCTATAAGATTAGAACTGCCCCATAGGGTTTCCAAGGCTATAAAACTTTACAGAAGCAGATTGCCTTATCTTTCTTTCATGAAGTGGCTGGTGCATTTGAATTCCTGAACTTTTTTGGTTAGCAGCCAAACATTTAAACCACTGCGTCATCAGGACTCCTTTAAAATTTACCAGACAACAAAATAGATCATTGTGAAAACAAACAATATGTCAGACTGTGAAGAGTGCTATGTAGGAATACAATACAAACAAAGAATAAGGATAAGAAATGTTGAGATGTGACTCATGCCAGTCACTCTGTTGTTGTTGTTGTTGTTAAGTGACGTCGAGTCGTTTCCGACTCATAGCGACCCCATGCACAGCAGAACGAAACACTGCCCGATCCCGCGCCAGCCCCACAATCCCTGCTATACTCGAGCCCAT
>NW_006922083.1:586503-598003 GCF_000298275.1 Orycteropus afer afer | reverse complement strand
TGTTTCAGTACCTATGCTCTGAGGTGACAACATTTACTTGAAGCTTTAAGGAGTTATGAGAGTGAGCCATATACACATCTGGGGAAGAATACTCTAGGTAGAGGGAAGACCAAACTGTGAAAAGTAACTGTGACCAGAAACTTCTTGTAAAATAAAAGAGTTGGGCACAGAGGTGTAGTGTCAGAGATAAGGGAAGAAGCATTATCTAGGGTCTTGTAGGACTTTCTGGAATGGAGAATAATAAAATCTGAGAGTTTCTTAACTTCTAGTTAATTTCATGATCCTTACTACATTTTAAGATAGTATTTATAGATGATGTGTCATATCCTTTATTATTACTTATTAAAAATAAGTTTAGTAAGTTAGCTTTTCCTAAACCAGCTATTTGTTGATGGCTCTTATGTTATGGGAAAGTGTGAGGGGCCTAAGCAGTGATTCAGAATTCACAATCTAAAGATTCCTATTCTCCTGTCCCAGATTCAGAGTAATTCCTACAAATGTAGCTTCTTAGCATGTCTTTGGCTAGTCCCACAAAGTCTCACATCTTTTGCTTCTCTTGATCAAACTTGGTCCTGAGGCCACGCTCTCTCCTATGCAAAGGGTATGGCTTTTGCACTTATATGTGAGTCCCTCACCTTTCTGGATGCCATCTGAGAACTTGTTGTTCCTGCTGGATTCTTTTGGACCCTCTGCCTTCCTACTTTGATATCCTCTTGATAGGTTTCAACCAATCTCAGCTCCTGTTGGGAGCCCAACTATTATATCTGTTTCTTATTTTCTCTGAAAATTGAGATTCTAGAGTATTATTCTTTTTCTTTGTTGTTTTAGTGTGATTTCCATCAAGAGAAGGGGGAAGATCCTGACTTAGGTAGTCATACTTCTAGTGAGAACTCAGTAACTTATTTGAATACAAATTATGTGATATTTTTGAGAGATACTAAGTTTAAAAATCTTTCATTTTATTCAGCATTTATAAAGTATAAGGCTTTCAAAATGATGTTTATTATCACACATATAATTCCATAGGAGATTTTTTGAATAGTACTGTAATGGGTAGTATAATTTGGTATTTTACTTCCACTCTTGCTATAGTTCTTGAAAAGTGTGATATTAAAAACTAAAGTTTCAAGACGCTAAAGTTTTAAAGAGTTATCATTTGGGAAGACTATATATATTAGGCTTCACTTACTTCTCTGTGGGTCAAGATAAAGTTTGAAGAAGGGTTATTTTATCTTTCAGTGGAAATGGAAACATTCTAAATCTCTACAGATGGATATATATATATATCTATTATTTTGTAAGGTATTTTTCAATTGCGATACACATTTGTAACCAAAAATGTTTAAAAAACACAAATTCTAGAAATTACTTTGAGTGTAGGAGATACATGGGCTTTATCTATCTATCTAACAAACTATAAATTTTTGTGTGTGTGTCTCTGTGTATACACATACATAGATATTTCAAAACAGTTTCTCACAGAGCCTTTAGAGCAGATTGAAGGCCATGAACTAGGTTCAGAAAAGTTCATGGTTCATAAAAAATCTAAATCTTAGTTATTAGAATCCTAAGTAAAACATATGTCTTTGTCTTCTTTTCTAACATCATTTTTTTTAGGACAAAATATAAATAACACAACATTTGCCAATTTAATGTTTTTACATGTACAATTTATGGACATCAATTACATTAATCCTGTGGTGCAACCATTACCAATGTTTGTTGCCAAGTATCCCATCATCATAAACAGAAACTCAATGCTCTCTGAAAAAATGATTCCCCCTTTTCTTTCCCTCTTACCTCTGATAACTTTTAGTAAACTTTTGTCTGTATACTTTCTGCCTATTTCATATGAATTAGATCATACAATATTTGTCCTTTTATGATTGCCTTAATTCACTCAACATAATATTTTCAAGGTTCACATATACTGTAGCAGGAAGGTCTTCATTTCTCTGTGTGACTGATATTTCCCTGTATGTATGTACCATATTTTATCTATTCATCTGTTGATAGGAATTTAGGTTGTTTCACCTTCTACTATTGTGAATAGTGCTGCAATGAACAATGTCATACATATGTTTGTTTGCTTCTCTGCTTTCAAGTGTCTTGGGTATATATCTAAGAATGGGATTGCTCAATCATATGGTAGTTCTATGCTTAACTTTTTGAAGAAACTCCAAGTTGTTTTCCACAGCAGTTACACCATTTTTAATTCCCACCAGTAGTGAATAAGTTTCCAATTTCTCCATATCCTCACCAACATTTTCTATTTTCATATTTTTTAATCTTAACCATGTAAGTGGGTAAGTGGTGTCTCACTATGGTTTTGATTTACCTCTCCCAAATGGCGAACAATGTTGAACATCTTTCCATGTGTTTGTTGGTCATTTGTATTTCTTCTTTGGTGAAAGTCTACTCACTTCTTTTGTCCATTGTTTGATTGGGTTGTTAGTCTTTTTGTTGTTAAGTTATAGGAGTTCTTTATATATTGTGGATATTAAACCCTTGTTCCATACATGGGTCCCCAAAAATTTTCTTCCAGTCTGTAAATTGTCTTTTCTCTTTATTGTTTAAATCTTTATTGAACAAAATTTTTTAGTTTGATGAAGTCCAATTTATCTATGTTTTCTTTCTTATAATTAGGTCTTTGATCCATTCTTAGTTAATTTTTTATATATAGTATGAATCTAGTTTCATTCGTTTGCATGTGGCTAACCAGTTGGCCCAACACTATTTATTAAAGAGGTTATTCTCACTGCATGAACTTAGCACTCTGGTCAAAAATCAGTTGAATATAGTATGTGATTTTATATTAATGTTATGAATATAGTCTAGGACAATAAACTAAATAAATGTGATATATTAAAGCATAGATTACAGGTTTTTCTCAATCATATCTTGAATAATTATAACTTAGAGAATTATCACTATGAATCAGAATCAACTCAATGGCAGTGGATTTGGGTTTTTGCGTTTTGGTTTAAAGAATTATTAGATACCATAACCAATGTGAGATACATTATATAATGTATAGTCAAACTCACTACCATTCCGTTGATTGCAACATATAATGACCCTATAGGACAGAGTAGAGCTGCCCCTTAGGGTTTCCAAGACTGTGATTTTTTACAGAAGCAGACTATCTCATCTTCCTGTGGAACTTGGGTTTGAACTATGGCCTTTTTCATTAGCAGCCAAATGCTTTAACCACTATGACACCAGAGCTCCTCAATATACAGTCATGACTATTGAAATACATTCATCTCACAGTATATGTCTTGAAAAACTTGTATTTTCCAAAGGATCTGTGCTATCAGAATTACCAGGCAACACCCCACATCTTTGACATTAGAAAGAAGAAAAAAATACTTTCTTACATGTTTCCTTGAGGTACATTGTTTGGAATGTTTCACATTCTGGAATATCTCTTAAGATTTACAGGTATTGGTGGCCAAATCATCTCCATAAATATTAGTTTGCCTGACATCTTCATTGTTTCTATTCACTAATACTTACTGACCATTAAGAGTGGATATGTTCCTCTAATTTAATGATTGAAAAATTAAGGACGTGTACACACATATCTAAAATGATCTGATGTTTTAGAAAATCAATGCATGAAGGTTTGAAAAATTATTATATGTAAGTTTCTTACTTGCTAGTATGTTATAAGTCCTTCAGAACCAAGTACACGTTACACATAGGTGATGCACTATGGACTATTGGCTCACCTCCCCCCCCCAAAAAAAAAGAAAAAAGAAAAAAAGAATTCTACACAGAGATGAAATGAAGAAAAGAAGAAAATAAACAGAAATATCTTATTGTTGATTAGATGATGGATTCAGAATATTTGCCTAAGATTTGTAACAGGTTGGGACAAGTTTAAAAGATAGCATTGTTGGACTATGTGAAATTTTGCCAAAGATTTTCTAGTCTTTACTTTTGTTCTCATACTCATACTGGAGGAGCTTGGACCATATAATCTTGCGCAAGTCTCTAAATAAACCATGAGAGAATTTGCATTTGGACAAAAATAGAAAGAGAATCCTCAAGAGATTGCTTCAATTTAGACCCATAAGCCAGAAAGTCTGTCAACATTTTAACATTAATTTAATGCCATTTCTGAAACTGAAGTCATCAAATGACAGATCAAAGCTGTATGTGATCAGTCATATACTCTATAAATATACAATGACCACTTTTACTCTGGCTGAAATGAAGCAGAACTTCACTTTAAAATGCTCCCCAAAACACTACTTTGCAATACCAATACCTGAATTACAAAAGTTTTGTTGAAGACAATCCATCCTTCGATACAGCATAATTAAAACACATTTGGACCCAGAGTTCTACAATAGATAAAACCAAGGGCAAATTATTCAATCACAATATTTACATTTTAGTTGTTAATGGTAATGAAGTGATAGTCAATGATATATTTGTCCTCTTTCAGACAAACCATTGTTAGTAATATTACATGTATATGAACTTCCATGTGCAGTACATTTTGCAGCATTTAGGATTAGTTAAAACCTTAACATGCCAATCTATTAAGTGGCATATGTAGAGAGAAATAAGTAATACAAAGATAGTTGCTGGTTACCTGGTTTCATCTTACTATTGGTATCTTGACTGTAGTAACCGATCAAGTTTCTACATTTAACAAAAATATAAAGATTTCAAATTTAAGACTTGTCAATAATGGAGCCAATACTCTGTAAGAATGACTATATCTAGCAGACTCAATTTATTTATGCAAAATTTACTATGAAGAATATATACAGGATTTTGATATGAGGTGTGAACCATGTAAATGTGTAGCTAAGAAAATGTTTTCTGTTGGTCTAATCTGCTCTGAATCTCATGTGTCCCACGTTGCTCTTATCCCTAGATGTCTTGCTCAGATATCTATTTCTTGTTTCAGAGCAAATAATGCTTGCCACTCAAAATATTTATCTTTACTTGTTATCAATGAGCATTTATTAAGAAACATTTTAAGAATGTGCAAACTCCAATTGAAGTAATTCTTTTTCATAAGTTGAGTGGGCACAGGCATTTTGAAAATGTGCACAGCTAGTAGTTAACGATAATCACTGGCTTACGTTCATCTCAAATTTCGTTTTCTAACTATAAAATCTATTAATTGCATCCAATGGCAAGCAAATGATTTTTAAATACTAGCTGCCTGATTTATTTTTCCAACATCAGGAATGACTAGGAGGTATTGTAGTGTACTTTCTCTTCCTCAGATGCAAGTTTTCATATTGAATCCTCTTCTCTCTTCCCATTCAGCACCAACACACTCCCCCATGTTATGCTATTTAACAATTCCCTACCATCCCTCCTATCCCTCCTGCCCTACCTCCCACCCTACAGCAGTCGCTCAGCATGTTTACTGCTTAATCACTCTCTGTCCAGTAACACGTGGGCTGCACTGAATGAGGCTGGTAATCAAGTGATAGAGTTCTACTTGATTATCATTCACAACAGTGGCCTAATACTTGAGTTTTCTAATTATCTCCCCTGTGGTGGACATTAGTCCCTGTTTGGTTTTCAATTATAACATCTACATGTCTTACTTCCCAAACATTCCTAAGGGATGTGGAAGACTGGGCAATCTTCTTCAGTAGAGGTTGTTGTTGTCAGTAGAGATATTGCCTGGGAAATCCAAGTAAGGGTTGCTATGAGTCAGCACAAACTTGAAGGCAGTGAGTTTGGTTTCTTTTGGTTTTATACTATCACAATAACTAAGAGAAGTTAGTCAAAGTAAGAAAAGTAAGCCCCTTCGATGACTTCCTTCTCCTTTCACAATAAATTGAACTATTGTTATTAGAGAAGGGTCTGAGAGAACAAAGATGAATCAAATGTATTCATTTTTTCAATTAAAATTAATTTGGAGAATTTTCACCTAGAAAATACTAGGGGAAAAAAAAGATATTTCAATTACTTTTACCTACTTTTTGATTTTCAAGCATTATTTTCCCTTCACTGAAGGAAGGTTTTCGATGGGCTTTGGTTTTATGCATTCATTAAAATTATGTGTCCCCCCCAAACTTTTATTAGTTTAAGTGACTGTTTCAGGTATGTAATTCTGTTGGCATGAGTCAGATATGATTATAATAATATTATGTTTAAAATAATCCTTGTTGGACTTCTCTCAAGAATTCTCCAATTAAAGGTGGGTTGAGGTATTTTTTGTATCTGTGCAAATAATAACATACTCATTTTTGCTGTTATTTCAGTGTTCTTGACAACTTCATAAAGAGGAAAATGATTTCCTATAAAGTGTTGAATTTGGCAAGATATTAATATTCTTCCCATGCTCTCTATCCCAAACAGAGATACTATGGAGTCATTTTGTATGAATGTCAAGTTTTATTGATGATCATAGTCACAATCATTCATATTTTGCAGTTTCCTTGCATGTCATTAGTAGGGAGCTGCTTCCTTGCTTGCATGAATGTTTTATTTCTTTTTCTAGTTAAATAGTGATCCAAATGCAAAATCTAATGCTTAGAGTAATCATGTAAATTTATGACCATCACTAGGATGCTGGGCTTTCAGAAATAAAATTGAATAGATCATATTTCTCTATAAATGTAGGTTTTTACAGCTGAGATAGATCTAATATTGATAATCTCTTTATTTAACTGTTTCAAAATACCATATGTGAGTGAAAGCAGCAGAATGGAAATAACTATGTTTATAGCAAATAGAACAGAAAATGAATGTGTGATATATAGAAAGTGTCTTACTGAAGTAAGCTTTATATTAGTGTTAGAGTGTAGCAGCATTAGCAGCAGTAATCAGTAGGTTGAAGGAAGGCATTTGAGTACATTTGGATGCAGGATAAGGAAATTAAAATGGAAAAATATGACAGTTGTTTTCAGATGCTTAGAATCTCCCAGAAGGCATAACTTAAAGACTAAATTAAAACTAACTTAAAATGAGGGAAAATACCTTTGATTCATTTGAATAATTTTGTACAGAGCAACTACAAAGTCACATTTTCCTACTATCTGCCAGAACTATACTATGGGTGAAACAATGGCTAAAGTTACAAAAACTAAATTCAATTTAAGAGACCTTACTTATGCTAACATGGATCCTGAATTTGTCTTTTTCTTAGTCTGTACTCATTTATTTTTCCCACCTGGTCTTTGCAAGTGAAATTAGTCAAAGGGAAACCACACTCATTCTAAACACATACCTATGCTCAGATGACAGGACAATTACTTACCATTTCATTTAGTTTCCTCAACGTTTCTACAATACTTGAATGTATTAGCAGCCATGTTGGTGACAAACCCCATAGAGGTGTGCCAAAAACAGTATTCAGTCTACATTTGCTCACATCCTGTAATCATTTGTCAAAGTTTTTAGAGTACAGGAAAATACTGTCAAGGAAAAAAGCAAGCAAGGAAAAAAGCTAGCAAAGAAAAAAGCCTTATTTGAGATCTCAACAATCTCAATTAGAACTGAAGTAAGTTAATTAAGAAAATATTAGGCACAGAATATGTTGATGCAAGGAATTGTAAAGTTTATTCTACAGAATTTAAATACTCTGGTTATCCAAATTATAATACAGTATTTTTGGAACCCAGGTTTGGGAATGCCTGATTCACTATGACTGAGATCTGGAAGAAACTCAAATACATATACATGTTTCTAGAGAGAAAAAAGTTCTTTCTTTTTTTTTTTTTAATTAAAATTTGGGAAAAGGAAGTGGAAGTTGTTATCTACCAGACTTATCTATTCATATATAAAGAAGAGAAGATTACTCAGGACAGGTATAATTAAGGCCAGACTTTTAAACTCCGGATTGCATTCTGGAATTAACATAAAACTCATAATAAAGCCATTAATATGTTAAGCAATCTTAGATACTATAACAAAACAGAGAAAACAGTATATAAACTTAAGATGCAAAATAAACCATACACTTTTAATTCACGAACTGCCTTTTCTGTATCCTAAGAGAAAATAACTTCCAAATAAAATTAAAATACTCTTTAGTTTCATCAATAAAACAAAACAAAACAAAACTCACTGCTGTCCAGTAGATGCCGACTCATAGCAGTGCCTTCTTGGGTTTCCGAGGCAGTATCCCTAACTCTGGTGGCACAGTGCCTAAGGCATTTGACTGCTAGCCAGAAGGCTGTGGTTCAAACCCACCAGCCACTCCTTGGAAGGAAGCTGGGAAATCTAGTTCCATAGTGATACTGCCTTGATAACTGAAATGTTGGTGGCTCAAACCCACTAGTTACTCTGTGGGAGAAAGATATAGCAGTGTGCTTCTGTAAAGATTGAGAGTCTTGGAAACACTACTGAGCATTTCTCCTCTATGGTCTCTATGAGTCAGAATTGACTCACCAGAAATGGGTTAACCACTGCACAACTAGTGTGCTTTGTAATAATTATTACAGGTTCCAAACTCGAATAAGAATAGACTTTCTCCTGAAGTGTTGTCACTTAAGAACACCAGTACACAATACATTCAAATAAGCTTCTGGAGCAGAATATTTCCAAAGTAATTATACTTTTCTGTCTTTACCAGTTGTCCTTGAGTTAAAACCAACTGGTGAAGACAGCATTTGTACTAGAGAATCACCATCTATAGTTTTCAGGGGCTGATTTTTTGGAAGTAGATTACATGGAGTTTCCTTTAGGTAAACTCAAACCTCCAATTTTCAGTGAGCAGCCAAGAACATTAACTGTTTGCAACACCCAGCATGAGGACTACTTCCTAGTTCTATGTGGTTTATATGTGCCATCTATGTATACTTGAGGAGCACTTGTGGCATAGTGCCTAAGGCATTTGACTGCTAACCAGAAGGCTGGAGGTTCAAGCCCACCAGCCACTCCTCAGAAGGAAGATTAGGCAATCTACCATGGAGGGGTGGCTATGAGTTGAATTGACTCCACAGCAGTGAGTTTGGTTTTGGTATTTTTATATACACTTAAGCAGCTCTGGTGGCACAGTGCCTAAGTTATTTGACTGCTAACCAGAAGGCTGGCAGTTCAAACCCAGCAGGCAATCCATGGAGGGAATTTGAGGCAATCTGCTTCTGTAAAGGTTTACTGCATTGGAAACCCAAGGGGGATCGCTGAGTTGGAATTGACTTGATGGCAATGTGTTTATTTATTTTTAAATGTATACTTACTGTAATGCAGAGTTCCTGAGACACCAGGACATGGAGCTGTTTCAGAGAAGCAGTTTATTAACACTCCTGGGTGAGGTTCTCATGCCCTAGCATCAAGTCCAGAGAAGTTGCACCCCCGGGCAGGGGGGACAGATTTTATAGACACAGAGAGGACCTAATTGGGGACACCAAGGAAATGACAGGGTCCTCTAAGGAAATGGCAAGGTCCAATTAGCTGTTAGCGTGGGTCTGCACCTAATTAGCATGAGGGGGCTTCACAGGAGGAAGTTTGTCATTGCATGGGACTTTCCAGCCTGGGCGGGTTCTGTCACTTCTGTTGTCTTATCAGGCTGTCTCATCAGAGCCTGACACCTAGAGGAAGCTGCCAACTGACATATTGGGGCTTGGGTTTACTTGGCCTAACACTTTACTCTTAAATTTCTCTCTCTATTGTTAACTCCCTTTCCCTCTCTACAAAGCTCATTACTAATACAGATCTTTTAGTAAGTATTGTCAGGATTTGAATAGCATTTTTACCCTTTCAATTTCTGAATCTAATGAAGTATATATCTTTCCAAATACACTCTACTATATCATGATATAATCATCCTCAATAATACCTAACACTCACTGATTAGGTATTTGTGACATAGCTTTAAAAAAACCTAACCAAATTCATTGCCCACAAATTCAGTCTGACTCATGGTAATCTCATGTGTTACAGAATTGAGTTGAGCTCCCTAGGATTTTCTTGGCTGTAATCTTTACAGTGGGAGCTCTGATAATATAGTCCCTAAGGCACTTGACTGCTATCCAGAAGGCTGGCAGTTCAAATCCACCAGCCACTCCTCAGAAGGAAGGTTGGGTAATCTACTTCTGTAGTGATACCGCCTCAGAAACCCAATGAGGGGTCGCTATGAATCGGGTCCAACTTGATAGCAAATGACAACAACAACAAATGTCTGTATTATGGTTGACTCTAACATAAGTGTTCAGTCGATTTTCTACATCTGAGTTGTATAGAGCTGTTATTATTTTTACTCTCCCATTATCTCCATTCAAGTTACTAAAATCTCCACGTGTTATATTGTGTTGAGGAACTTTGATGTCATTTGAATTAACTTCATTTCACTTTTTCTCCCCCATTTATGTTGAGGGAAGAGATAAATATATTTTTTTGGGGAAATTTTTATTCATTTAATTTTTATAGAATTTAGTGTATTGTTTTTCTTTTCCCATTAGGGAATTACAAAGAACAGACTATAGTGTACTATTTTGGTTTCTTTGATATTCAAAATTCAAAACTGAGGTGACAAGAAAAGTATTTTTGTGTATGATTTAATGTTACAGCATAATTAATCCATCCCAGTTAAAAAGAAAAATAAACCATGAGCACTAGAATATTCAACTAGCTTTCCCATTGTGATAAAACTAAGCATTCAATAATTATTTTCTTTGTGAAAGAGAAAGAAAAGAAATCCAAGCATCTACTACTATTGAATTATAAAACAACATACTATCTCTTTCTCTGTGGCTTTCATCCATATAATTTACAGTGAAAATGCAATTTTTGGTACACAAATACTTCTATATTGAGAACTGTGTGGAAAATAGAATGCCTAGTCCCAATTTTCTTGCCAAACAAAGAAAACAAAATCCTTCCCCCATCTTCCATATTATGTGAGTGCCAATAACACCTCTTTGATGGTAGCTTTGTGTTGTATTGTGCTTTTGCTTTTAATTAAGACACATTGGGTAAAATAGCTCTTCATTGTATTGTATAAAATACTGAAACATGGGCTAATTACAGTCTTCAATGGAATTCAGTATAGACCTCATGTTAGTGTCTCATGCCCATTTTTTAATTTAGCAAAGTGCTCAGATGTTATATTCTCTCTTGGAGTTTTCTTTTTAGCTTCTCTTCATCCAAAATGAAAAGCAATGACCTCTATATAAAATGTTAATTAAACAGCTACCTTACTTGTTAAAATGTTTTTATTTAAAAAAATTCTTACTTTTGGGTGCCAAAACTAAATTTTGCCCTATGTATGTATCTCCTTTCAGAACATTTGTTTTAGAGGGCATAATTTTCACAGAGGGCAAAATTCAAAGTTAGTAGAAAATTCAAAAGTTAGAAAGCAGATTGGAAGCCAGAAAAAGATGGAAAGATGGAAGAAATGTCACCCTCATCTTTATTTAAACTTGATTAACCTTTTTAATTTAGTAATTCCATTTTATTGAAAATAAACCAAACACAGTCATTAGTTGTGGAAGAAGAATGAAATCAATTTAGACATTAATTTAAAGACCAAGGTCTGTAGATCTTCTAGATTAAGATAAAGTGGTATTCTGGT
>NW_006922083.1:568361-586403 GCF_000298275.1 Orycteropus afer afer | reverse complement strand
GACAATTTAAATCTTTTCTGCATTTATCATGATGTTGCTTATTGGTTTAGTTGTGAGGATTTTTGTTTTCTTTATGTTTATATATAGTCCATACTGAAATTGTAATTTTCCAAGATGTCAATCTATTTCAGAATTTGCAAAGAGTAGACAAAAACATCAAATTATGCCTACTATATACTTTTCAAGGAGCTCTAGTGGCATAGTGCCTAAGGCATTTGATTACTAACCAGAAGGCTGGAGTTTCAAGCCCACCAGCCACTCGTCAGAAGGAGACCCAAGGAGGGGTGGCTATGAGTCAGATCTGACTCCAGGGCAGCAAGTCTGTTTGTTTGTTTTTAATGTACTTTTCAGGAAATTGATTAAATACTTGTTATTTGACTTGAAACACAACTATACCTAAAGTTCCTTTGAGGTTTCCTTGCTTCCTTAGCATAGGGTGATTGTGGTGGGTTGAAGCATAGAATTCATGGGAAGAGAGCAAGAGTGTGATAATTCTTTTTTTTTTTCATGTGATCACAGTAAAAGGTTTTCATGTATAAATATGATATAAAAAGTGTATTACAGAAAATAAGTCAATTGAATGAAAAGAAACATTTTAATGTAGATTTTTAAAGAAATAATATCTGCAAATGGTTCTGTTTTATGTTTTCTCTGACACTTTTTTCCTAGATCCCTGCAAATTCCTTTTGTGGTGAATTTTCTGCTAACATTATTAGTGTTCATAGAAGTATATAATCTTTTGTTGAACTGTATTGGATTAAAATTTTAATTGTAATTGTCATTTCTGTTCTGCATGTTAAATACAGTGGAGTCTATTCAATTATAGTCTGAAAATGCATAATATTTAAAAATGTATTTTGAACGTTGGATTTGCTAACAAGAATCATAGTAACATTCAAATATATATGCTATGGAGTGCTTACTCATGTACTTACTGTGTATGGTCTCTCATGAAATCCTCACAACTACCTTATGATAGCACATGAATACAAGTGACTTCTTATTTTGTTCTAGGACTATGCCACATGTTTTTCATACAATTTCCTACTTAATATTCACATCACATCCTTTCCTCAAAGAAGAAGTGCTCTTTATTTCTTCCTTTTAAAGATGAGGAAACCAAAGTTTTGAAACTTGCAAATGGTGAGCAGGATTTCAAATCCATGCAGCTTGATTCCAGATCCTATGTTTTTGACCAGTGAGTACTAATATTATTGGCTTCTTTCATTATAGAAATTGCTCTGTTTAAAAGAGTGATGGGTATTTTAGCCCTCACCTTGGAGATTTATCCATAAGAACAGTCATGCTGTAAAATTCTCAAATCTCATTCCACCAATCAACATGGCAAGCATAATATTGCACCAGACCTTAGGCTACACAAAGAAGTATTTTTGTCATAGTCCTCTAATCAAATTCAGTTTTACAATCTAAATTAAATCAAAATGTAAATCTGGCTCCCCATTTTACTGAGAATGAAAGTCTGTATTCTCAAAATGGCCTTCAAGGTTGTATATAATTTGCCTATTCCCTCCCTGACCTTATCTCTTATTTCTCTTACCTTTACACATTGTGCTTTAATAACAATATCTTGTTTTCCTAGAATATTCCATGGAAGTTCTTAATTTTCAGTTAATTAAATTAATTTTTAATTAATTTAAAATTGAAATTAAAATAATTTTAATTTCAGTTAAAACTAATCTTCAGTTAATTTTCAGCTCTTCCTGGGATGTTCTTGCCTCAGATACATGATTAACTCCTACACATCTCATATTTCATCGTCCAGTGTCACCTTGTCACACTATTTAATATGGCCAATCTCTTGGCCTCATTCTGCATCTAGCCCCCTTTAACCTGGTCTAATTTTTCTTTTCTCCAAAACACTTATTGCCTTTGAACATTGTTCTATAACTTATTTATTGTGTTTATTATTTATTGTCTATTTCCCTAGCTAAATATCAAGAATATTTTGTGTTCATTAATATATCTCATGAGGCAATCTACTTCCGTAGTGATATTGCCTCAGAAACCTGAGGAGGGGTCACTATGAGTCGGGTCTGACTTGATGGCACATAACAACAACAACAACAATATATCTCATTTCCCTTTAAATGGTATCCAGCAAGTGCTAGGAATTCAATACATATTTTTTGAGTTAAAAAATAGAGACAACACCAACATCTTTAAGTAAGGTAGAGCTCAATTCAGTCTCAATCTGTACCCTTGCAAATGAATCTATAAGAATTTATGATTTCTGGAATAACCAGACATAGCTGTATGGTATGTAGATGTTGAAAGATGTACAAGATTTTGGGATATGTAGAAAGAAGCAGGTTGACAAGAAAATGCACAGAGAGAGGAAAAGAAGAGATGATGACACAGTCTCTTCAGAAAACCTGCAGGAAAGAAGGTGTCAGGATGAAGCGAGGTCCACGTTTGAGGAGAGACTAATTTATCTGGAGTTCCTTTACACTATAAATATTTACTGAGGCCTTACAACATGTCAGTCACTTTTCTAGGTGCTGAGGATTAGACAGTCAGCAAAATAGACAAAAATTTGTCCTGATTGAGTGTATAGTGAGCCTTACAATGCACCATGACACCAGAGATGACATGAAAACAAGTTAGACAAATTGTAGAGATGCAAGATGCTTGTGAGACATGTTCTAAAAGAATAGCTATTGATATCTTTATCATCATTTTACATTTTACTGTGATTTGGGTGAAAGTTTACAGAGCAAATTTGTTTTCCATTCAATAGTTCATGAGAATTTTTTTTTCCTGACATTAATTAAAATCCCCAAAATATAACAACTCTCTTCCCAATCCCTTCTTGAGGTTACCTTTTCCCTGTGACTTTTCTAATGCACCTTTTGTGCACCCTTCCCTGTATCCCTTTACCTTAGTGATGTTGTGATGGTCACCTGCTTTTGGTATAGTGCATTTCCCTTCACCCAAATAAGTACATGTTTCTTATTGAGTTAGCATTACTCCTTCCCTTCCCCTCACATCGTTGGTGACCATCAAAGTTTCCTTCCCTTTGTAAATCTTTCCTTGGCTTTTTATGGTACTACAGTCATACAAAATTTGTCGTTTTGTGATTTACTTATTTCACTCAATATAATGTCCTCCAACTTCATCCACTTTGTAAAGTGTTTCCTCAGATTCTTTATTATTCTTTAATGTTGCATAGTAGCCCACTGTGAGCATGTACCATAGTTTGGTAATCCATTCATCCATTCATGGGCACTTAGGTTGTTTCCATTTCTTCGTTATTTTGAGTAGTGTTGCTATGAAAGTGGGTGTGTATCTATCTATTCATGCCCTGGCTCTCACTTCTTTAGGATACATAGCTAGTAGTAGGATTGCTGGATCAAATGGTATTTATATTTCCAACTTTCTGAGGAAGTGCCATGCAATTTTTCACAGTGATTGTACCATTTTTCAGTCCCAAAAGCAGTGTATGAAAATTTCAATCTCTCCACCCTCTCACCAGCATTTATTTTTTTCTGTCCTGTTGAAATTTGCTATTCTTGCTGGGGTGAGCTGATATCTCATTGTTTTGATTTGCATCTCTCTAAAGGCTAATTATGTTGTTGTTGTTGTTGTTGTTTGCCGTCAAGTCGGCCCTGACTCATAGCGACCCCTCCTTGGGTTTCCGAGGCAGCATCACTACGGAAGTAGGATTGCCCAACCTTCCTTCCGAGGAGTGGCTTGTGGGTTTGAACCGCCAGCCTTCTGGTTAGCAGTCAAGTGCCTTAGCCACTATGCTACCAGAGGCTAGTTATAGCAAGTGATTTTTTGTTTGTTTGTTGGCTGCCTGAATATCTTCTTTGGTGAAGTATCTATTCATGCCTTCTGACCTTTTTTTAATTGGGTCATTTGTTTTTTTGAAATTGAAGTGTTGAAGTTTTCTATAAATTTTAGAGATAACTCCTTTGTCAGATATGTCATTACCAAAACATTTTTCCCCATATGTAGGTCCCTGTTTACTCTTTTTGGAGAAGTATATGAATGCACCTATGAATTTAATTTTTAGAAGGTGCAAATCACCTAGTTTGTCTTCTGCTCTTTTTGCATTATTGGTTATGTTTTATAGTCTATCACAAAATGGTCGGTGTTGTTGTTAGGTGCTGTCAATTTGGCTCTGACTCATAATGACCCTATGTACAACAGAATGAAACACTGCCCAGTCCTGTGCCAGCCCCCAATATTTGTTTTACCTGAGCCTATCATTGCAGCCACTGTGTCAATCCATCATTTGAGGGCCTTCACATTTTTTGCTGACCCTCTACTTTATCAAGCATGATATCCTTCTTCAGGGAATGGTCCCTTCTGACAACATGACCAAAGTGGTTGAGATGTAGTCTGGCCATTCTTGCTTCCAAGGAGCATTCCTGCTGCACTTCTTCCAGGATAGACCTGTTCATTCTTTTTGGCAGTCCATGATATTTTCAGTATTCTTTGCCAGCACCACAACTCAAAAGCATCATCACCCCTCTGTCAGTTTTCTGTACTGTGGTGGCTTGTGTGCTGTTATGCCATCAGTTTTTCAAATACCACCAGGGTCACCCATGGTGGACAAGTTTCAGCAGAGCTTCCAGACTAAGACAAACTTGGAAGAAGGAATGGGATATCCACTTATCAGCGAATTGGCCAGTGAACACTTTATGAATAACAGAGAAACACTATCTGATATATTACTGGAAATCTTTATGAGTAGCCCTGAAATACTGTCTGATGCAATGTTAGAAGGTGAGCCCCTCAGGTCAGAAAGCACTCAAAATATGACTGGGGGGAGAGCTTCCTCCTCACAGTAGAGCCAACCTTAATTGGATGAAGTAAAGCTTTTGGGACCTCCATTTGCTGGTGCAGCACAACTCAAAATAAGAAGAAACAGCTACAAATATCCATTAATAATCAGAACATGGAATGTACAAAGTATGAATCTAGGAAAATAGGAAGCTGTCAAGAATGAAATGGAACATATAAAGATCAATATCCTAGGCATTAATGAGCTAAAATGGATTGGTGTGGGCCATTTTGAATCAGACAACCACATGATCTACTATGCCAGGAAACACAAATTGAAGAAGAATGGCAAAACATTCACCGTCACAAAAAATCTTTCATGATCTATCCTGAAGTACAATGCTGTCAGTGATAGGATAATATCCCTATGATTACAAGGATGACCTGTTAGTAGTACTATTATTCAAATTTACACACCAACCACCAAAGCCAAAGATGAAGAAATTGAAGATTTTTTATTAACTTCTGAGGTATGAATTGGAGCAAATATGCAAGCAAGGTGTATTGATTATCACTAGTGATTAGAATGCAAAATTGGGGAAAAAGAAGATTCACTAGTAGTTAGAAAATATTGCCTTGGTGATAGAAATAACACTGGAGATTGCATGATAGGATTATGTAAGCCCAATGACTTATTCATCGCAAATACCTTTTCCAAGAACACAAATGATGGCTATACACATGGACTTCATAGATGTAGTACACAGGAATCAGATCAAGTACATCCATGACAAAAGGCTATGGAGAAGCTGAATATCTTCAGCCAAAACAAGGCCAGGAGGTGACTGTGGAGCAGACCATCAGTTGCTCATATGCAAGTTAAAGTTGAAGATGAAGACACTTAAAGGAGTCCATAAGAGCCAAAATATGACATTGAATATATCCCTCCTGAATTCAGAGACTATCTGAAGAATAGATTTGATGCATTGTACACCAATGAGGGAAAACCAGAGGAATAGTGAGATGACATAAAGAATATCATCCATGAAGAAAGCAAGAGGTCATTAAAAAGAGGGGAAAGGAAGCAAAGACAAAAATGGATATCAGATAAGACTCTGAAACTTGCCCTTGAATGGAGAGTAGCTAAAGCAAATGGAAGAAATGACATGATAAAAGAGCTGAACAGAAGATTTCAAAGTGCAACTTGAGGAGACAGTCAATTATTATAAAGAAATGTGTAAAGACCTGGAGTTAGAAAACCAAAAGAGAAGAACATGCTTGGCATTTCTCAAGCTGAAAGAACTGAGGAAAAAATTTAAGCCTCGAGTTGCAATATTGAAAGATTCTATGGGCAAAATATTGAATGATACAGGAAACATCAAAAGAAGATGGGAGGAATACACAGAGTCACTGTACCAAAAAGAATTGGTCAATGTTCATCCATTTCAGGAGGTAGCATATGATCAAGAATGAGTGGTATTGATGGAAAAGTTGGAGCTGCACTGAAGGAATAGGCAAACAACAAGACTCCAGGAATTGATGGAATACCCATCAAGATGTTTCAACAAACATATGCCACACTGGAGGCATTCACTTGTCTATGTCAAGAGATACAGAAGACAGCTACCTGGCCAACTGATTGGAAGAGATCCATATTTGTACCCATTCCAAAGAAAGATGATCCCACAGAATGTGGAAATTATCAAACAATATCATTAATATCACACACAAGTAAAATCTTGCTGAAGATAACTCAAAAACGATTGAAGCAGTATATTGACAGAGAACTTCCAAAACTGCAAGCTGGATTCAGAAGAGGACATGGAACAAAGGATATCATTGCTGATGTCAGATGAATCCTGGCTGAAGGCAAAGAATACAAGAAAGATGTTTACTTGTGTTTTATTGACTATGCAAAAGCATTTGATTGCATGGGTCATAACAAATTATGGATAACATTGAGAAGAAGGGGAATTCCAGAATATTTGATTGTACTCATGAGGAACCTGTACATAGACCAGGAGGGAGTTTTTCGAACAGAACATGGGGATCCTACGTGGTTTAAAATTGGGAAGAGAGTGTGTCAGAGTTGTATCCTTTCATTGTACTTATTCAATCAGTATGCTAAACAAATAATCTGAGAAGCTGTACTATATGAAGAGGAACATGACATCAGGATCAAAGGAAGACTCATTAACAACCTGATATGCAGACAACACAACTTTGCTTGCCAAAAGGGAGGATTACTTGAAGCACTTACTGATGAAGATTAAAGACTTGAGTCTGCAATATGGATTACATCTCAACATAAAGAAAATAAAAATCCTCACAACTGGACCAATAAGCAGCATCACGATAAATGGAGAACAGATTGAAGTTGTTAAAGATTTCATATTACTTGGTTCCACAATCAACAGCAATGGAAGCAGTAGTCAAGACATCATATGATGTATTGCACTGGGCAAATCTGCTGCAAAAGACTTCTTTAAAGTGCTGAAGAGCAAAGATGTCTCCTTGAAGACTAAGGTGCACCTAATGCAAGCCATGGCATTTTCAAACTCCTCATATGAATGTGAGAGGTGGACAATGAACAAGGAAGACTGAAGAAGAGTTGATGCCATAAATTAGGGTCCTAAATTTACTGCTATTGTTTCTTTGATGAGTTTCATAATTTTTTGATTTACATTTAGGTATATGATCCATCTTGAGTTAGTTTTTGTGTATGGTGTGAAGTATGGATTTGGTTCATATTCTGCAAATGGATATCCAGTTTTGCCCACATCTTTTGTCAAAGAGACTGTCCCTTGTCCATTTAATGGGTTTTTGGACCTTTGTCAAAAATCAGCTGTCCAAAGGTGGAGGGATGTAATTTTGGGTTTTCAGTTTTTTTCCACTGATGTATGTGTCTGTCATTGTACAAATATCCAACTGTTTTGACTGCTGTGGCTATATAGTAGGTTTTGAGATTGGGGAGTGTGAGACCTACTTTGTTCTTCTTCACTAGTACTTTGTTTATTTGCTTTTTCTTTTCCATATAAATTTAATGATTAGTTTTCCCAAATCCTTAAAGAGTGTTGGTGTTGTTATATGGATAGTATTGAATCTATAGATTGCTTTGAGAGGCATTGATATTTTTAAAATGTTCAGTCTCCCAATCCATGAGCATGGTATATTCTTCTATCTGTGTAAGTCTTGTATGGTTAAAGCATCTCACTACTAACCAAAAAGTCAATGGTTCAAACTCACCAGCTTTTCTGCAGGAAAATGATGACACACTCTGCTTCTATAAAGATTTATGACCTTGGAAAACCTATAGTATAGTTCTTCTTTCTTTGTATATGAGTTTTTTGTACCTGCTAAGATTCATTCCTAAATACTTTACCTTTTTGTTAGCTATTGTAGATGGTAATGTTTATGTTACTTGCTTTTCAGAGATCTCTTTGCTGATGTAGAAGAATCCACCTGATTTTCATATGTTGAACTTGAATCCTGCCACTTTACTGAATCTTTCAATTAGATCCATTAATGTTCTTGCTGTCTCTCTTGGGTTTTCCGATTATAGGATCATATGATCTGCAAATAGAAATAATTTTACTTCTTTGCCAATTTAGGTGAATTGTATTTCTCTTTCTTGCCTTATTTGCCCTGGCTAAGACTTCCAATGCAATGTTGAATTAAAATGGTGATAAGGGCATCCTTGTCTAGTTCCTGCCCATAGAAGGAAATTTTTTAGTCTCTCCATTGAGAACAGTGTTGACTCTTTGTTTTACATTTGTTCTGGTTACCTAGTGCTGCTCTGACAAGAATATACCACAAATGGGATGGCCTTAACAAACTGGAGTTTATTCTTAAAATTTGGAGGCTTTAAGTCCAAGTTCAAAATACCAGGCTCTAGGGGCTGGGTGAAAGCCTCTCAACCTTGGAGTCCAGCTCCACCTCCTACTCCTAGCCCACTGGAGCTAGAGGCATTTTTTCACTCAGACAGCTGCTGGGTGCTGAGGCTGAGAAGCCCCAGGGTTGGCAAGTAAAAAGGCACCGTCCCGATGTTACCAAACCTCATGGCAGGCCATTAACTTAAGTCCATTGTAAGTCTCAAAGTTGGCAGAGCATAGCAGGCTGCTGAACAGAGACATGGCTACATGCAGGGTCCAAGCGTGCCATAGGCTAGAGACCATTCCCAAAGCTTCTCCTTATACACAGGAAGCAGACCACATCCCAAAGTCAGCTACTCAGCTGCTTGTGGTAGATCCCACCATGGAGTTGCTTGTCAGTCTCATCTTGGGGAATAACTACCATCAGCTGCCCAGCCACTCAACCAGACCCAGACAAGTTGACACACAAACATAACTGCCACAACATTATATGCCTTTTATTATGTTGAGGAGTTTCCCTTCTATTCCTATTTTGCTGAGAATTTTTATACAATGGTTTTTAGATTTTGTCAAATTCCTTTCTGCATCAATTAATACGATCATGTGGTTCTTTTCCTTTGTTTTATTCATGTAATGGATTATATCAATTGTTTTTCTAATGTTGAACCATCCTTGTGTACCTAGTATGAATCACACTTGGCCATGATGTTTTATTATTATTATTTGATAAGTTGTTGGATTCTATTCACTATGACTTTGTTGAAGACTTCTGTGTATATATTCCTGAGGGATATTAGTTTCTAATTTTCCTCTTTAGTGGTATCTTTATCTGATTTGGTTTCAGTATTATGCTTGCTTCATAAAATAAATTTGGGAGTAATCATTTTCTCTGTTGTGTAAAAGAGTAGAATTTGTGTCAAGTCTTCTCTGAATATTTGGTGGAAATTTCCAGTGAAGTCATCTGGGCCAGGACTTTTTTGTTGTTAATTTTTTTTTAGACCTATTAAATTTCTTCATTTATTATTGATCTATTCAACTTTTCTACCTCAGTCTGTGTTAGTTTAGGTCAGTCATATTTTTCTACAAATTTGCCCATTTCTTCTAGGTTTTCAATTTTTTTTCAGTACAGTCTTTCATACTATTGTTATTATCATTTATATTTCAGTTCGTTTGTTGTGACATTGCTCATTTAATTTCATTTAATTTGTGTTATTTCTATGTTCTCTTCCTTTTCCTTAATTAAATTTCCCAGTGGTTTGTCAATTTTGTTAATCTTTTCAAAGAAACAGCTTCTAGTCTTGATTTTTCCTGTTATCTCCTTTATTTATACTCTGATATTTATTGTTTCCTTTCTTCTGGAGACTGAAGGTTTCTTTTCTTCTCCTTTTTCTAATTGTTGGAATTTCTGGGTTAAAGTATTAATTTTAATTCCTTCTTCTTTTCTGATGTGTGCATAGTGCTATAAATTGAGCCTTGACTACTGCTTTCACTCTGTCCCAAAGGTTTTTGTATGGTATGTTTTCATTCTTGCTTATTTCTAGGATTTATTATTATTATTATCATTTCACATTTTATTTCTTTTGTTACCTAGTTGTTTTTGAGCAGGGTGGTTTTAAGTTTCTAGGTATTTGATATTTTCCCCCTGACCTTCTGAATATTGATATAACATTTTATAGCATTGGTATCTGAGAAGAAGCTTTGCAGTATTTTGATGTTTTTAAATTTATTGAGGCTTATTTTGTGGCCTAATGTATGGTCTGGTCTGGAGAATTATCCACGTGTACTGGAAATGAATCTGTACTGTGTTTTTGTTGTCTGGAGTGTTCTGTATATATGTATGAGATTGTTGTAGTCATGGTTGCTGTTTACTTGGCTGGGACTGGTTGAGTGACTGATAGTTATTCTCATGATGAGACTAGCAATCAACTCCATGGTGGAATCTGCTACAAGCAGCTGAGTAGCTGCGTTAGGGATGTTGTCTGCTTCCTATACATAAGGAAAAGCTTTGTCATCGGTCTCTAGCATTTTGGCACACTTGAACCCTGCATAAAACCAAGTCATCATTCAACAGCTTGCCATGCCCTGCTGATCTTGGGACTTCATATGGACTTGAATTAGTGGCCTGCCAGTTGTTTGGTAACATTGGGACTGCATCTTTTCATTTGTTAACCTTGGGTTTGTCATCCTCAGCAGTTGTCTGAGTGAAGAAAAGCCTCTAGCTTCAGTGGACAGGGAACCAGAGGCAGAGCTCAAGCTGAAGGTCAAGGGGCTTTCACCCAGCCACTAGAGACTGGCACATTGAACTTGCACTTCTAGCTTCTACTGAGGCTGACAAACCCAAGGTCAACAAGTAAAATGGCACAGTCCCGAAATTATCAACCAATATGCCAGACCAGAAATTCAAGTCCATTAACTGTCTCAAGATCAGCACATAACATGGCAGGCCACTGACATGAAGACTCAGCCAATGTAGGATCCAGATGAGTCAAAAATACTCAAGACCATCCTCAGAGCTTCTTGTATACTGGAAGTAGACCACATCCTTAAGGCTTTATTATTATTAGGATTTATTATTATTATTATAATACTCACAGTAGATTCTACCATGGAGTTGATTACTAGTCTCATCATGGGGAAAAATTATATCAAGCTGCACAGTCACTCAAATCATGGCTCAGCCAAGTAGATACACAACTTTAACCACCATAATTCCATCCCTCATCAAGTTGGCAACTATACAGATCTCCTTCATTGTGTGGCCTTAGGTTCCTAGTCCTTCTGAGTGGTGACCTCACCACCTTGGCCTGGCAAACCACATTCCTCTGCTTCTTTGGTATGGCAGCCCTGCCCCCTTATTCTTGTGCAGCAGATAGGGCCCCATCCCACAGTCCCTCATGAATGGCAAACTCACACTCTAGAACCAAGTTGCTGAATGTCTGACTCTTTGAAACCTAGGAGGCTGTGGTGGTTGCACCCCTAGAGGTCATGGTCCTACCCTTCCAGGCTGAGGCATCTCTGCTTCCCATTTCCTTGGTCTCTCAGCTTCTGCCAATTAATGCTAAAGGCAACCCACTCTGCCAGGAATCTTTCTGTCCAAAAGGCACTCAGCTTTCTTGCTCCATGAGCTAGTAAGCTTGTCTCTGTCTCATGACGGTCTCTTGGTTCTGCTGCTGCAATCTCTCTGCTTGGTCTTACTGCAGTTTTCAGCAGAGGGATCTTGGGTTTAAGGACACACTCCACTCCTGTTTCCACATTTTAGGAATCTGTTAGAGCAGCACCACACTCTCTTGGTACCAAATTCTGTTTTGCTTCTCTGGTGCTGCTCTAATAGCACATAGCTTGAGCAAACAGGGATTTATTCTCTTACAATTTAGGAGACTAGATGTCTCAGTTCAAAGTGCCAGCTCTACGGGCTGGGTGGAAGCCCTTTGATCTTGGGCTTTAGCTTTGCCTCTTGGTCCCAGCCCACTAAAGCTGGAGGCTTCTCTTAACTCAGGCAGCTGCTGAATGCTAAGGCTGACAAACTCAGGGTTGACAAATTAAATGGTACAGTCCCAAGATTACCAAACACTTGGGCAGGCCAATAGTGCAAGACCAGAAATAGTGCCAAGATAGGTAGGATACATGGCAGGCTGCTGAATGAAGATGGCCAAATGCAGAATCCAAATGTGCCAAAAAGCTAGATATCTTCCTTAAAGCTTATTATATACTGGAAGAAGGCCACATTCCTAAGGGAACTACTCAGCTGCTCACATTGTCTCATGACATTGACTACAAGTTATCACAATGCAACAGCTTCCCTCCCACTTCCTCTTGATAGTTACCACTTCCCTGTGTCCATTCCTCCACGCCCTCCTGTCCCTGAACTGTCTCCCTGTGCATAAGCAGCCCTTTTTTCTCCCATGATTATTCTCTGCAAAGAGTATATCTACTTCAGCTGCTCATCCAACTGCCCAGCCTCTCAAAACCAGGCCCAACCAATTTGACATGCAACCTTAACTACCACAGGGTGGAAAGAGTATTTACCTCTAGGTTCTTAGAAGTTATGTGTTTGTTAAAGCAGAGAGTATAAGTCTCCACTACCAATTGACTGACATGAGTATGGTGACTTCTGGTCACACACAGCTGTTTATCTAGCTCTTGCCCAGATTCAGTCAGTGAGAGGCTTCCCTGAATCTATCTTCTTCAATTTCCACCACAGAGGTCTTCCCCCTCACATTAGTCCTCAGCTCAAATGACGAATGTCTACTAGTGGTGAGTTATTTCATTCCTTTTCTCTGACTATCCACTCGGTCCATCATCACTTGTTCCACTGTAAGTCTGACCTGATTCCCTGCACTTTCCTCTCCCAGCTCTGTCACATATCCTGCTCACCTTTAATTCCTCCTGATCTCTCTACACTGTGTCTTTCTCACCATGTGGATTCCATAAAGGTGTTTTCTATTCATCAACATCTGATGGTTCTTTGCTTCTTTTCTCTCTCCAGTCACTGACTTCATTCCATCTCCCTTTCCAGTTAGCACCAATATAATTCTTTACCCTCTCATTTGATGCTCAGAGTTACAGGATCATTATTTGTATTGGTTTCACTTTTTTTTTTTTTCTGGGTATATGTTGTAGAAGGATTTAGCAGACTGTGTTAGCATGATGTCAACCTGTCTCTAACTCCTAGGAATTGCCATTGATATCTTTTTCTTTTTTTATTGTGATTTGGGTGAAAGTTTACAGAGAAAATTCACTTTCCATACAGTAGTTCACACACACATTGTCTCATGACATTGATGACAATTTACCACAATGCAACAGTTCCCCTCCCACTTCCTCCCAATAGTTACCTCTTCCCTGTGTCCATCCCTCCATGCACTCTTGTCCCTGAACTGTCTCCCTGTGCATAAACAGCCCCTCTTTCTCCCATGATTTTTCTCTCCCAGGAGTGTATCTAACTCAGGTAAATGTTGAACTCATATGTCTGTCTTTTGTTTGGCTGGAAGCCACAGGTATGTGTTCAATTCCAGACCTGAAGGGCAGTTAGGGACCATAGCTTCAGTGGTTCCACCAGGCTCTATCAGAGCAGCAAAACTGGTCCTTTTTTATTTTTTCCCCCAAATGATTTTGAGTTTCGTTCCACATTGTTCTCCCACTCTATCCAGGATCTCCTACATAGATCCCCCTCCAAGGAGTTGACAGTGGTCACCATCTAGTTCTTCTGGTTTCACAGTCATTTAGGCTGAGGATCACATGGTGTACCAGTTGTGAGGACTACTTTTTTCCATGAATCTTTGGTTTTCTTCATTCTTCTTTGCTCTGGACTATGGGAGACCCATCATTACACCTAAATGGCTGCTTGTAAGCTTTTAAGATTCCAGTCACTACTTGTCGAAGTAGGAGGTGGAACAATGTTTTGTGTAGTATGTATGCCAATAGAGCTTGATGTCCCCTTCAACTATCGTCCCGAGCCCACAGGTTCAACTGCTCAGTCCTTCTGGGTTGCTGGTTGTGACCATGCAGTGACTACCACCTTGCCTCTTGTCAGCTCTACTACACCCCTGGGAATTCTTACAGAACATACAAATACACTTGTAGAACCATTGTTTGCAAGGCCTATACATAGTCTTGGGTACACTCCCTGCTGACATACCTAATAATTCGGCCTATCCACCCATCTATCCGCCCATATACCCATTTTTGCCTTCACTGACAATGCCGTATTTTGTGTGCAAAAGGGTTCATCTTTGTTATCTGCACCTCCCACGTACCTCGCTCTAAATTCCTCTTCCTCAATGCCATCATGTTGATCACTCACATTTGGTACATTGCCCTTCTCTTCACCCAAATCAATACTTATCTCTACATAAGTAACAGTGTTCCCTACCCTCCCCTCCTACCCCTAGTAGTCAACAAAGAAAATTTCCTTCCATAGATAAAACTTTCCTTGATTTTACTATAATGGACTAATACAATATTGGTCCTTCTATGATTTACTTATTTCGCTCAGCCTAACATCCTCCAAGTTCATCCACATTATGTGGCGTTATGCAGATTCTATGTTATTCTTTAGGGTTGTATCGTATTCCATTGTATGTATGTACCATAGTTTGGTTATCCATTCCTCAGTTGATGGACACCTAGGTTGTTTCCAACTTTTTGCTATTCTAAATAGTGCTATGATGAACATGAGTGTGCATATGTCTGTTCTTATCATGGCTCTCACTTCTTTAGAATATATACCTAGTAATGGAATGGCTGGGTCAAATGGTATGTCTATTTCCAACTTTTGAAGGAATCACCATACTGTTTTCCACAATGGTTGTACCATTTTACAGTCCCACCAGCAGTGTATGTGAGTTCCAATCTCTCTGCATCCTTGACAGCATTTGTTATTTTCTGTCTTACCGAACTTTGCTTCTAGTGCTGGAGCAAGATGGTATCTCATTGTTGTTTTGATTTGAATCTCTCTAATAGCTAATGATCGTAAGCATTTCTTCATGTTTGTTGGCTGCCTGAACATCTTCCTTGGTGAAGGAGAATTCATGCCTTCTGCCAAGTATTTAATTGGATTATTTGCTTTTTGTTATTGAGGTGTTGGAGTCTTCTATAAATTCTAGAGAAAAGCCCCTTGTCAGATATGTCATTGCTTAATATTCTTTCCCAATCTGTAGGTTCTCTTTTTACTCTTTCACAGAAGTCTTTGGAATCAAATAAAACTTTAATTTTTAGAAAGTCCCATTTATCTAGTTTGTCTTTTGCTGTTTGTGCATTTTGATTGATACTTGATAGCCTATTTATGCCATATATTAAGGCCCCTAATTTGCCCCTATTTTTTTTCCTTGAGGAACTCTATAGTTTTATGTTTCACATTTAAATCTTTGATCTATCTGGAGTTAGGTTTTGTGTATGGTGTAAGGTACAGATCTTGTTTCATTTTTCTGCAAATGGATCTCCAGTTTTGCCAGCACCATTTATTAAACAAACATTCTCTTCCCCCTTTAATGGATTTTGGCCCTTTGCAAAGATCAGCTAACCATAGGTCGATGGATTTATTTCTGGGTTCTCAATTCTATTCCACTGGTTTATGAGTTTGTCATTGTACCAATACCAGAAAATTTTGACTACTGTGGCTGTATAGTAGGTTTTGTGATCTGGCAATGTGAGACCTACTTTCTTCTTCTTCAATAATGCTTTGCTTATCTGGGGTCTCTTTCCTTTCCATATAAAGTTAGTGATAGGTTATTCCATATCCTTAAAAACTGTTGATGGGATCTGGATTGGGATTGCATTGAATGTATAGATTGCTTTGGGCAGAACTGACATTTTCACAATGTTCAATCTTCCTATCCATGAGCATGGGATGTTCTTCAATTTATGTAGATCTCTTATGGTTTATTGAAATAGTTTTTAATAGTTTTCATTGTATAGGTCTTTTGTGTCCCTTGTAAGATTAATTCCCAGGTATCATATTTTTTGTTAGCTATTGTAAATGGTATGGAACTCCTTATTTCTTTTTCAGCAATCTCTTTGCTGTATAGAGGAATCCAACTGATTTTTGAATGTTGATCTTGTATCCTGCCATGAGGCTAAATATCTCAATTAGTTACAGTAGATTTTTGACTGAGTCTCTTGTTTTGTCTAGGTACAGGATCATATATATCATCAGCAAATAGGGATAGTTTGACTTCTTCCTTACCAATTTGTATGCCTTTGATTTCCCTTTCTTGCTCTATGGCACTGGCTAGGACTTCCATTACAATGTTGAATAGAAGTGGTGATAGAGGGCATCCTTGTCTGGTTCCTGTTTACAAGGGGAATGGTTTCAGTGTCTCTCCATCAACAATAATGTTGGCTGTTGGTTTAGCATAGATGCCCTTTATTAGGTTGAGGAATGTCCCTTCTATTCCTATTTTGCTGAAAGTTTTGATCAAAATTGTGTGTTGGATTTTATCAACTGCCTTCTGCATCAATTGATATGATCATTTTTTTTTTCTTTGTTTTATTTATGTGGTGGGGGATGTTTATTATTTTTCTAATGTTGAACCATCCTTGCATACCTGATATGAACCCCACTTGGTCATAATGAATGATTTTCTTGATATTTTGTTAGACTCTATTGGCTAGGATTTTTGCATGTATATTCATGAGGGATATTGGTCTGTAGTTTTCATTTTGAGTGATATCTTTGCCTAGTTTTGGTATGAAGGTTATGCTTGCTTTATAAAATGAGTTAGGGCCCAAAATTCAAAATGGAGTCTCATCAGTAAGCACCATGCTATTTCCCTCAAGCATCTTAGTGCTTGAAAAACTAGGTACAGCAGTTTGAAATAGGGATTTTGGTGCTTTGAACAGTTCACTGATTCAGAGTGTACCAGACACAGAAAAGCAGAATTAGAGGAAAGGCACAGGGAGATTATTTAAGAAATATCTACCTGGCAGAGGAAGGACAGGCAGCTGACAGAGGCCATTGATGCAGAGAGATTGGAACTTATACCAGCGACCACACCAATATCCCAGCAAACAGCCCCTAGGATCTGCCTCCAGCACCTGATTTTATCGGTAAATTGGGTCATGTAAATGCAAACAGGCACACACAGCACCACTGAAACTCAAGTTGAGAGTTCATTGGTGTTCCAGGAGGGTGAGCTTTCTCCCCTCTCAGCAGGTCACTGAGTGGGCTTGGGTCAGCCTGGGAAACATTGTGCTTATCTTTGTCAATGATATCGGGACCACAGTTTACTATCAAGTACTCTCCCGATTCCAGCACAGATGAAATCATGCACTTCTCTGGTGCTGCAGTTGGGCAGTATCACAGATAAACTCCCATTCGCAGTCTGGGGGGATTGCGCCACCACCGCAGGCAGACAGTGCAGGGAGAGAGAAGAAGCTGCAGCTGAGTGCAGTCCTGGAAATTTGTCTTGGATCTGCATTTTGGCACTGAGGAGCCTCAGAAGTGGGGTCTTCGAGTGTGCCTGAGCCTGGTGGAAAGTGGCAACTCCCTAACAACAGGAATCTTTTCTGAGATTGAGCCTCAGACTTGTAAATAACTACATCATTAATAACAGCCTGCAAAAAGCCCTAGAAACTGACCTAACAACACCAAGCGTTCCTTCTTCTGCTCCCATCTTCTCCGCCAATAAATTCACTCATTCAATAGAAGAAACCATATTCCACCAATTACCACAAAACCTTCCGCTTTAAATTCTAAACTCTCTTTACAACAAACAGAAACACATATCCACATTTCACACAGTGATTCCACCATCACAAAGAAAATGGCAGAGCAACCCAACATACCTGAATCTATAATAAAATAAAATACACTAGCTTCACTTTTCAAAATATTAAACCATAAAACCAAGACAAAACAATCAGCATGTAACGAGCAGGTAAAGACAACCTAAAGAGGAAGCACTCTACCAGATTCCAGGGG
>NW_006922083.1:559223-562949 GCF_000298275.1 Orycteropus afer afer | reverse complement strand
GAGATACCATCTTGCTCCAGCACTAGTAGCAAAGTTCAACAAGACAGAAAATAAAAAATGCTGGTGAGGATGTGGAGAGATTGGGACTCTCATTCACTGCTGGTGGCACTCTAAAATGGTACAATCATTGTGGAAAGCAGTATGTTGATTCCTTCAAAAGTTGGAAATAGAAATACCATTTGACCCGGCTATTCCATTACTAGGTATATATCCTAAAGAAGTGAGAGCCATGACAAGAACAGACATATGCACACCTATGTTCATCGTGGCACTATGTACAAGAGTCAAGAGATGGAAACAACCTAGGTGTCCATCAACTGAAGAATGGATATCCAAACTACGGTACATACACATAATGGAATACTATGCAACCCTAAAGAATAATGTAGAATCTGCAAAACACTACATAATGTGGATGAAGTTGGAGGACATTATGCTGAGTGAAATAAGTCAATCACAAAAGGACAAATATTGTATTAGTCTGTTATTGTAAAATTCAAGGAAACGTTTATCTATGGAAGGACATTTTCTTTGTTGGTTACGAGGGGTAGGAGGGGAGGGGAGGGAATACTTTTAGACAGATAGAGATAAGTATTGATTTGAGTGAAGAGAAGGGCAATGTACCAAATGTGAGTGACCAATATAGTGGCATTGAGGAAGAGAAAGACATAGAGTGGTTTGTGGGAAGTACAGACAACAAAGATGAACCCTTTTACACATATAGTACAGCGTGGTCAGTGAAGGCAAACACAGGTATATGGGTAGATAGATGGGTGGACGGGCTGAACTATTAGGTGTCTATGAAGTGGGGAGCGTACCCAAGAACATGTATAGGGTTGGCAGACAATGGTCCTATAACTTTATGTGTATGATCTGAATTCCCAAGTGTATAGTGGAGGTGGCAAGGGGCAAGGTTGTAGTCACTGCTTGGTCACAGCCAGCTAGCCAGAGTGATTGAATAGTTGAACCTGTGGGCGTGGGACCATAGTTACAAAGCACATCAAGCTCAATTGGCATAACATACTACACAAAACATTGTTCTACCTCCTAATTTGGTGAGTAATGACTGGGATCTTAAAAGCTTGCAAGCTGCCATTTAGATGCAATGATGTGTCTATCTTCGTCCAGAGCCAAGAAGAATGAAGAAAACAAAAATTCATGGAAACAATTAGTCCTAGCAACTGGTACACCATCCGATCTGCAGCCTATACAACTATAAGACCAGAAGAACTAGATGGTGCCCGGCTACTACTGTCAACCACTTGGAGGAGGATCTATGTAGGAGATCCTAGATAGACAGGTAGAAGAATGTGGAACAAAACTCAAAATCATTTGGCAAATAAAAAAAGGGTGTTACCAGGTTTGCTGGCCCAATAGAGATGGGTGGAACCACTGAGACTGTGGCCCCTATCTGCCTTTCAAGTCTGGAATTGAACCCACGCCTGTGGTTTCCAGCCAAACAATAGACAGGCATATGAATTGAACATTTACCTGAGGTAGATACACTCCTTGGAGAGAACAAGCATGGGAGAAAGAAGGGATTCATATGCACAGGGAGACATCTCAGGGGCAGGAGTACATGGAGGGATGGACACAAGGAAGTGGTAACTAGTGGGAGGAAGTTGTTTCTGTTGTGATGGCACCCGTTTCATTTGTTATTTGTGTTATTTGTTTCCTCTCCCTCTTTTCCTTGTTAAATTTGCTGGTGGTTTGTTAATTTTATTAATCTTTAAAAAAAAAAAAACAACTTCTGATCTTGTTGATTTTTTCTATTGTCTTTCTATTTTCTGTGTCATTGATTTCTGGTAGAATCTTTATTATTTCCTTTCTTCTGGTGATTGTAGGATTTTCTTGCTGTTCTTTTTCTAATTGTAGGAGATGCCGATTTAAAGTGGTGATGTTGGCTCTTTCTTCTTTTTTGATATGTGCATTTATTGCTATAAATTGGCTTCTGATCACTGCTTTTGCTGTGTCCCAAAGATTTTGGCAGGAGCTCTGGTGGCATAGTGCCTAAGGCATTTGACTGCTCACCAGAGAGCTAGCGGTACAAATCCACCAGCCACAGAAAGAAAGAAAATGGGGCAATCTACTTCTGTAGTGATACTGCCTCGGAAACCCAAGGAGGGGTCACTATGCATTGGATCTGACTCGATGGCAGTGAGTTTGAGTTTTTGAGTAAAGAGTTTGGTATGTTGTGTTTTCATTCTCATTTGATTCAAGGAATTTTTCAATTTCACTTTTTATTTCTTCTCTTACCCAGTCTTTCTTAAGAAGGGTGTTGTTCAGTTTCCATGTGTTTACTCTTTTTCTGTTGATCTTCCTATTGTTTCTAATGTGATAGTATTGTGATCTGTGAAGATGCTTTGCAGTATTTCAATGTTTTTTAAATTTATGGAGGTTTGCTTTATGGCTTAACATATGGTCTATCATGGAAAACATTCCATGTGCACTGAAAAAGTATATATATTGTACTGTTAGGTGAAGTACTCTGTAGATGTCTATAAGATCAAGTTGGTGCATTGTATTATTCAGCTCTTCTGCATCTTTGTTGAGTTTCTTTCCAGTTGTTCTATCTTTCATTGAAAGTGGTGTATTCGAGTCTCCTACTATGACTGTGGAGTCATCTATTTGGCTTTTCAACTTGTTTAAAGTGTGATTTATGTATTTTGGGGCTCTTTCATTGGGTCCATAAATATTCACTATGGTTATATCTTCTTATTCAATTGATCCTTTAATCATTATATAATGTCCTTCCTTGTCTTGTATGATGGTTTTTGTCTCAAAGTCAATTTGATCAGAAACTAATATCACCAGTCCTGTTCTTTTATGGTTGCCATTTCCTTGATATATCTTTTTCCAACCTTTGATTTTTAATTTATTTTTGTCTTTATCTCTATGGTGTGTCTCTTGTAGGCAGCATATTGATGGGTTTTGTTTTCTTATCCAATCTGCAACTCTCCATCTCTTGAGTGGTGCATTTAATCCATTAATATTCAGTGTAATTATTGACAAGTATGAATTTGTTGCTGTCATTTTGTTGCGTGTTTTTTCATGGTGTCCCTGGTTTCTTTGTTCCATATTATTCCATATTATTTTGCTGAGCTCATTATGTTTATGAATCATGTTATCATTTCCTTTGTTGCTGCTGTTTTAGTATTTGCTGAATATTTGTGCTTGTCCTCTTTTTTATTGTGATGTGAAGCTTTATCATTTTTGTTTCAGGTCATCCTGTGATTAATAATTTTCTCCCTGAGTTTGGAATAGTTCAGTCTATCCTGCAACTTGCTTGACTTACTCACCATTTAGAAATCCTGTAACTACACGATATTTTTCCTTTTTTTGGTTTGTGTTGTTGTTGTTATTATGTACCATGGAGTCAGCTCAGACTCATAGTGACCCCTCTTTGCGTTTCTGAGGCAGTATCATTACCAAAGTAGATTGCTCAACCTTCCTTCTGAGAAGTGCCTGGTAGGTTTGAACCACCAGCCTTCTGGTTAGCTGTCAAGTACCTTAGGTACTATGCTACCAGAGCTCCTTTTGTTTTGTAGTTGTCCTCATTTCCCAATTGAATTCTCTGGTTCCTTGTTTATAATCCTGTAAGCTTCTTTTACTTTGGATATGTCCATAGCTCTGGTTTCTGGGTTATGTCATCTTGTGTATTAATGGTTGGTTGTTGTTTGCTATTTTTGGTTCTCTGTTCAAAGGATTCCCTTTAGTATCTCTTGT
>NW_006922083.1:543160-558350 GCF_000298275.1 Orycteropus afer afer | reverse complement strand
TTTGAATTCCTTATCGGAGAGTTCCAATGCTCCTTCTTCCTCTGGGAAGTGTTCTGGGTCTGTGTCCTGCTTCCTTATTTCTATCACTTTATCTTGCTTCTTTGCATGGACTGTGATGGTCTGTTGTCTCTGAGACATTGTGACATTGTTGTATTTAGATCTCTGTTAACTGTTTGCAGAGAGCAGCCAAGGGTGAGTCAAGTCTTCTTGGTGGTTGTTTATCATGGGTCCATTGGTGGAGAAGATGTTGGTGACTCTCATTCAGTAAGTGAAGCTGTAGGAGTTGTGGGTGTAGTTGTGTCATATGGGGACTGTTGCTGTCTCCCACTGAGTTAGACAACAATAACAATTAAATATTCATCTAAAAGTAAAAGAAAATGCACAACAACAACAACACTGTGTAATCACACAGTAACCAAAAGAGAGAAAAGGGAAAACAAAACAAAAAACACCATAATATCTGGGGAGAAGGCAATAAGAGAAAAAAGGTAGATAATGAAGAAAAAATGGGAGAGACACAAAAAGAAAAACAAGAAATGGTGTAAACCACAGGAAAGAAAAAAACAAATTTGAACCAGGATCGGGGAAAAGGAAAAAAAGCTGACAACTAGAACCCAGGAAGGGAAGAAAAAAGAATGATAATAAAAAGGGCAAAAGTCATAATAGTAGTAGTAGTTTTAAAACAAACAAAAAGAAACAAGCTTAAAAAAGAAAAAAAAAATCTGGACAGGGCAGGGCAGGGCACCTAGGCTGTGTCCGAGCACACAGACTGGGATGGAATTCCTGCCAGCCTAGAAGGTGTGTGGGAATGAGGTAGGCTGCACCTCCAAGAGGATGTGGGATATAAGTGTAACCAGGGGAATGTCACACCTTTACAGTAGTCTGTGTGTCCAGCATGTCCTTTAAATATCCAAAATGGTCAAGCTACTTGTAAATATTCAATATTGCTGTGCCCTCCAGACCAGCAGAAGTTCACAGCTCAGCCCACCTTCCTCTTCACTGCTTCCCTTTTATTCCCCAGCCACCAGAGAAGCCCTCTGTTCAGTTCCTGGCTAGCAGGGCTTATTTTTAGGTGAATTCTTAGGTCCTACCACCACTCAGAAATATCCAAGCTGTCTGTGCAGTCAGGATCGCTGCCAGACCATTGCTCCGTACATCTCCTTTTTTGGTGTTTTCATGCAAATTATTCTGCTAGTTGGAGTTTAGTCCACTTCTTTATCCTTCCCTTCAAAGCTCAGGGGTACAGGATTATCTTCTGTGTCTGTGTTAATTGGTTCCTCTTTTCTTTGTTGAAGAGGGTCTGAGCAGTGTTTCTGCCTGTTCTGCCATCTTACCGGAACTCTTCTCTATTGATATCTTAAGTGACTCTACTTATCTGGTTTTCTTTCTTTGGGTATAGACTGGTAACTACAGATAATAAATTGTTCTATCTCATTCAGGTACATTACCAGAATAATACATGAAAGGATTGATTGAACTTGAACTTTATAATGACATGCACATGATTACTTAGGAAAAAAAAAAAACTACAATATGAAATGCATTCTGTAAAGTTGATATAGATACAAAATTTACAAATGTTATGTTGGCAACATTATAGACTAGTTCTCGTAGTCATTATCCTATTCCATAGGGCATTATCCTCAGCAAATGATAGTCTGTTCAGATTGTTTGAAGTTATTGTTTTCCAACATCATCCTCTATCACCTTTGACTCCTTATTCTAATCACATGCTGGTCTTACCTATATTGTTGTTTGGACTAATTTAACTTCTTTTATCAGGTGCCAAACCAAACCAAACTCACTGCCATCAGGTATTTTCTGACTCATAGTGACCCCCATTTGATTTCCAAGTCTGCAGATATTTACAGAAGTAGATTGCCTCATTTTCCTCTTGTGGAGAAGCTGGTGAGTTTGAATCACCAACCTTTTGGACAGAAGCCAGATGTCTTACTCACTATGCCATGAGAGCTACCTCTATCAGTGTGGATTTAGTAATTCTAAATATCTGCAAACCAGTGCAAATTCTCAAAATTAAGTTTTTAAAGTATACTTAAAATAAAAAACCAACCAAACAATATATTTTTCAAGAACACATACATAAACTGTGAAATATTAACAACAAAAAAAGAAAATGGCAAATATAAAATTCAGACAACTGATATCACCAGTCTGCATGGGAGGGGAAGGGGAACAGAAGGATGGATTGGGGAGGAACACCTGACAAATGCAAGATTTTAGTGATGTTCTACTTCTTGTTTTCAGTTGTGGTCCATGAATATATGTTATAGATTTATGCTTTTTAGTACATTCATATATTCTTTTGTTTGTATCTATATTATGGTAAATCTCTCAAATAATTTTATACTAAAAATTATTATTTTGTTTGGTCTAGCTATTTGTTTTCTGATATGTGACTTTGACCTACTAAATATTGATTTTATCCAAAGTGAGTCAGTGATACTAATGAGTGCTATATTTTAGTGGGAGAATTTCAGAAACCTACTTTTCTGAGGAAAGGGTAATATCTGGATAGAATTACTGGGGATATTCTCTTCCCATTATGGAGAAAACCTTGACTATTTGTATATTTTCTTGCTGCATTGTAATATTTTTGTCTTCTGACTGTAACCATGGAGCAATATAATTTCCATTTTCCTGGGCACTTAACAGTTGGAACATGTCATATCATGTATATATCTACTTGCATATAACTTATTATTGCACACTACTAAGAAACAGCTACTGCTCTGTCAGATGGAAAGCTGATTGATAACACATTATGTATTTAAAAGCTTAGTACATATGCCTTGTGTTTTACTGAAATGAATCAGAATTTGCCATGGGTAAGAGTTCAAAGGAAGAATAACAAATATTCATTTGAAGACATATGAGTTCAGATTCTTGATGGACATCTGGGCTTCATCTACGTTTTTGGCTTTTTTCCTGATTTTTTTTTTTTTAACTAAAGTTTGAAAGATGTATATGTGTATCAAAAAGGTACTATGAATATTTTGCTTGATATTAGTTAAATTTTACCCTTATCAGTCTTACCCTAGAGTTGTTTTGAGTCTAGTACTTGAATGACTTTTAGAGGATCAATTTACTTTCCTTGGCTCAAGCTTCTCACCACATATATACCCTATTAGGTGGCAACTTCTGTCATATTCTCTAAGTCATATATAAGTTTCTATGAATAATGTTGATAAAACATGGATATAAGAGATTTTTAGTCCTCTTGGGAACCTGCTGATCCCCTTTATGTCCTTTGATGCCAGCTCACTTAGAATTTGCATCTTTATCTTTTGGAGGAGTTTGATAGTTTGTCTCATTGGTTCTACTGATGGCTATCATGCAATGTTATTATTATTTTACCATTGCATGACTTATTGTTTCTGGTTATAACTTAGACAGTATTTTTCTCATTTTTTTAGAAATAAACATTCTACATATTTGACATTGAGAACCATGGAGAACATGGTTGCATGGCTTTGAAAATGTTAGATTCTTCTCTAAGACATTATTATAATTTGCATTTGGATGGGAGTGATCAACTAGTTTTCCATGCTACTATGGCTGACCTTTGTCCATAAAACAAAACAGAACAAAACAAACAAACTGATGAAGATTAAAGACTACAGCCTTCACTATAGATTACACCTCAACGTCAAGAAAACAGAAATCTTCACTACTGAACCAATAAGCAAGATCATGATAAACAGTGAAAATAGTGAAGTTTTCAAGGTTTTGACTTTACCTGGATCAACAATCAATGACTATGGAAGCAGCAATCAAGAAATCAAATGAGGAAGTCCAGTAAGATGGCAGAATAGGCAGACAACTACACAGACCCTCTTCAACAAAGAAAAAAGGAACCCATTAACACAGACACAGAACCTAATGCTGGAGCCCTGAGCATTGAAAGGAAGGATACAGAAGTACACTAAACTTCAACTGGTAGACGAACCTGCATGAAAACACTAAAAAAAGAGACATACAGAGCTTTGGACTGTTAGTGATCCTGATAGCATGGACAGCTTGGATATTGCCAAGTGGTGTTAGGACTTATGAGTTAAACTAAAAATTGGCCCTCCTAGTCAGAGGCTGCATGGAGGACTGCATGGGTGCTGGTGAATGAGGGGCAGCAGTGAAGAGGGAGATGGGCTGAGCTGTGGACTTTTGGCTATCTGTAAGGTGCAGCCATTTTGAATGTTTAAAATTGGCTGGACCATTTTGGATATTTAAAGTGACTGCATTCTCTCAGATTCCAGGGACCTAAGAATAGGTTTCACTTGCTAGGGACAACAAGGACACAGTGGACACTGAGGAGTGAAAAGATGCGATATTCCCCTTGTTACACTTATTCCCCACACCATCTTGGTGAAGGAGGAGTAGCCTTCCTCACTCTCACCCACCTTCTGGGCCAGAAGGAATTCCATCCCAGTCTATGTGCTCTGTGCTGTGATGGAGCCTGGGTGGCCAGTATTTTTTTTTAGTTTGTTTTTGTCTGTTTTAATTTTTGTTGTTGTTGTTCTTTTTGGCTTTTTCTCTCTTCCCTTTTCCTAATTCCCATTTTTTACTTTCTTGTGGTTCTCCACGTTCCTTGTTTTCTTGTATTTTTCCCATTTTTTTTCATTATTCTCCTCCTACTTTACCCCTTTTCTCCTATTTTTCCATTCCCAGATATTGCAAGGTTTTTTTTTTTCTTCCCCTTTTTCTATTCATATTTATTTTGGCTTTTAAAAGTATTTATTTAAATGTTTTCTCTCACTTATTGTCTTTCCTTCTTTTTCTTTTTTTCTTTTTTTGGTGACTGCTCCTATGTGTTTATGCACTGTGTTTTTTTTATTCTCTTGGTTTTACTTTTTTGATGGTGTTTTGATTGTTGTTTTGTTTGAGTGGGATACAGCAACTGCTCATACAATACAACCATACCCACACCTCCTACAGCACCACTTACTGTGTGAGAGCCACCCCTTCATTCTGCACCAACTGGCCAATGATACACAACCACCAATAAGAGCCTGACTCACTCTTAATTCATTTTCACAAATAGTTAACACATATCTGTGCAGTCATTCTCATTCTCTATCACATCACCAGGAGACACCCACCAGGTGACATGTGGTGAGTGCATAAGTGCTGCCATCTAGCAAATAGAGGAGCGCAGAACTCTGCTTAGTCAGATACATTAAAAAGAAAAAAAAAAAAAAAAAGAAATCTTGGGTGAATCACTCCAACATACTATCAACAATTAAATATAAATACAACAAAGTCTCAATGTCTCAGAGACAGCAGACCATCACAGTTCACACAAAAAAGCAAGATAAAGAAGGAAAAACATGGGAGTAGGATACAGACCCAGAACACATCCCTGAGGAAGAAGCAACATTGGAACTCTCTGATAAGGAATTCAAAAGAATTATATTTAGGTACTTACTACAGATTGAGAGACAGATCAAGGAAAACACTGACAAAATTAAGGAAAATACAGTCAAAACCCTAGAACAATTTCAGAAAAAAAAAATGCAGTAACAAAATTACATAATAAATGAAAAATTAGAAGTCATATAAAATCTACAGATAGAAATCCAGAAGATTAATACTAAATTTTCAGAAATAGATAACACATTGAAAGGACAAAGCAGTAGAATTGAATCAGTGGGATACAGAATTAATGACATTGAAGATAAATACCTGAATACTTCTTTGGAAAGGGATCAATCAGAAAAAAAGAACAAAACAAAATGAAGAAAGCCTAAAGTTCATGTGGGATACCATCAAAAGGAATAACCCACATGTAATCAGAATTCCCGAATAGGAAGAGAAAAAAGAAAACCACTGAGAAAATTGTCCATGATGTGTTGAAAGAGAACTACCCTGATATGATGAAATATGAGAATATATCCATTCAGGAAGTCCAATGAACCCTAAACAGGATAAACCTCAAAAGAACATCATCAAGACATAGCATCATCAAATTCACCAAAACCAAAGACAAAGAAAGAATTCTGAAAGCAGCACGGGAAAAACTAAAAATTGCCAACAAACAGCAACCAATAAAACCAAGCTCTATTTTTTCTCAACAGAAACCATGAAGTGAGAAGGTCATGGGATGGTATATACAAAACCCTGAAAGAGAAAAAATTCCAACCAAGAATTATATACTCAGCAAAATTGTCCCTCAAATATGATAGTGAAAACAGGAGATTTGCAGATAAGCAGAAATTAAGGGAATTTGTTAAAACCAGACCAACCTTACAAGAGACACAAAATGGAGTTATTTGAACAGAGAACCAATAATGGCAAACAACAAACAATCATTAATACACACATCATGACATAACCCAGAAACCAATGAGGTTATGGAAGTATCCAAAGCAAAATAAGCATACAAAATTGTAAGCAGGGAACCAGAAATATCAATTGACAGATGAGGACAATTACAAACCCAAAAAAGAGAAAAAATAGTGTAGTTACAGAACTTCTAAATGGTAAGGATGTCAAGAGAGTTGAAGGATAAAATGGACTGTTCTAAACTCGGGGAGAAAATTATAAATCACAAGGTAACCTCAAAGAACATGATAAACCTTCACATCACAATAAAAAAAGGACATACACAAATATTTAGCAAGTACTAAAACAACAGCAATGAAGGAAATGTTAACATGATTCATAGACAAAATGAGGTCAGCACAGAAAATAATATGGAACAAAGAAAATAGGACACCATGAAAAAACACGTAACAAAATGACAGCAACACACTCATGCTTGTTGATAATTACCCTGAATGTCAATGGATTAAATGTACCACTCAAAAGATGGAGAGATGTAGAATAGGTAAGAAAACATAACCCATCAATATGCTGCCTACAAGAGACACACCTTACAGACAAAGACATAAATGAGCTAAAAGTCAAAGGTTGGAAAAAGATATGTTGTTGTTATGTTGTTGTTATGTGCCGTCGAGTCGGGTTTCCGAGGCAGTATCACTACGGAAGTAGGATTGCCCAACCTTCCTTCCGAGGAGTGGCTGGTGGGTTTGAACCGCCAGCCGTCTGGTTAGCAGGCAAGTGTCTTAGCCACTATGCCACCAGAGCTCCCGGAAAAAGATATATCAGCCAAAAATGAGTAGGAGTGGCAATATCAATTTCTGATCAAATTGATTTAAGACAAAAACCACTATAAGAGACAAGGAAGGACATTATATAATGATTAAAGATCAATCAAACAAGAAGATATAACCATAATAAATATCTATGGACCCAATGAATAGCCCCAAAATACATAAATCAGACTTTAACAGAATTGAAAAGACGAATAGATGGCTCCACAGTCATAGTAGGAAACTTTAATACATCTCTTTCAATAAAAGATACAACTGGAAAGAAATCAACAAAGACTCAGAAGAACTAAACAATACAATCCCCCAACTTGACTTTAGAGACATCTACAGAGCACTTCACCCAACCACAGCATAATACACATTCTTTTCCAGTGCACAGGAAACACTGTCTATGATAGACCATATGTCAGGCCATAAAACAAGCTTTAATAAATTTAAAAACACTGAAATACTGCAAAGCATATTCACAGATCACAATGCTATAAAATTAGAAATCCACAACAGTAAGATTAATAGAAAAAGAGCAAACATATGGAAGTTGAACAACACCTTCTTTAAGAATGATTGGGTAACAGAAGAAATAAAGAAAATGAAATTAAAAAATTCCTTGAATCAAAATAGAATGAAAACACAACATACCAAAATCTTTGGGACATAGCAAAAGTAGTGATCAGAGGCCAATTGATAGCAATTAATGCACATGTCAAAAAAGAAGAAAGAGCAAAAATTAACACCTTAAACCAACATTTCCAAGAGGAGCAAGAAAAGACTATAGTCACCAGAAGAAAGGAAATAATAAAGATTCGAGCAGCAATCAGTGAAATAGAAAACAGAAAAACAATAGAAAAAAAATCAAGAATACTAGATTTTTTTTTTTTGAAAAGATTAATAAAATTGGCAAACCATTGGCAAATTTAACAAAGGAAAAGAGAGAAAATACAAATAACATGAATAAGAAATGAATTGGTTGACATCACAATAGAATCAACTGAAATAAAAAGGATAGTATCAAAGTGTTGAAACAAATTAGAAAATCTAGAAAAAATGGACAGATTTCTAGAAACACACTACTTACTTAAACTAACACCGACTGAAGTGGAAAAGTTGAACAGATGTATGACAAAAGAAGAAATTAACAAGTCATAAAAATTACCAACAAAATATTCCTGGCCCAGATGGTTTCACCAGACAATTCTACCAAATGTTTAGAGAACTGATATCAATCCTACTCAAACTATTCCAGAACAAAGAAAGGGATGGAATCCTCTCAAATTCACTTTATGAAGCAAGCATAACATTGATACCAAAACCACACAAAGATATCATTAAAAAGGAAAACCACAGACAATATCCCTCATGAATATACATGTAAAAAACCTTCAACAAAATCCTAGACAATAGATTCCAAAAACATATCAAAAATATTATACATTATGACCAAGTGGGGCTCATATTAGGTATGCAAGGATTGTTCAACATTAGAAAAACAATCAATGTCATCCATCACATAAATAAAACAAGGGAAGAGAACCACACAATTATATCAATCTATGCATAAAAGGTATTTGATAAAATCAAACACCCATTCCTGATCAAAATTCTCAGCAAAACAGGAATAGAAGGATATTCTTCAACATAATAAAGAGCATCTATGCAAAACAAAGAGCCAAAATTATGGATAGAGACTGAAACCATTTTCCTTGTGAACAGGAACCAGACAAAGGATGTCCTCTGTCACCATGTCTATTCAACATTGTATTGGAAGTCCTATCTAGGGCAATAAGGCAAGAGAGAGAAATCAAAGGCATCCAACTTGATAAAAAGAAGAAGTCAAACTATCCCTATTTGCTGATGATATGATCCTATACATAGAAAATCCAAGAGACTCAGTGAAAAAACTACTGGAACTAATTGAGAGATTTAGCATAGTGGCAGAGTCCAAGATCAACGTCTAAAAATCAGTTGGATTCCTCTACACCAGCAAAGAGATTGCTGAAAAGGAAATAAGGAGTCAATAGCATTTACAATAGCTACCAAAAAATAAAATACTTGGGAATAAATCTTACCAGGGACAGAAAAGACCTGTACAAAGAAAACTACAAAAGATTACTTCAAGAGACCATGTTGTTGTTGTTGTTGTTATGTGCCGTTGAGTCAGATCTGACTCAGAGCTACCCCTCCTTGGGTTTTCAAGGCAGTATCACTATGGAAGTAGATTGCCCCATCTTCCTTCCAAGGAGTGGCTGGTGGGTTTGAACTGCTAGCCTTCTGGTTAGCAGTCAAGTGCCTTAGGCACCACGCTACCAGAGCTCCCAAGAGACCATAAGAGATCTGTATAAATGGAAGAACATACCATGCTCATGGATAAGAAGATTGAACATTGTGAAAATGTCAGTTCAACCCAAAGCAATCTATACATTCAAAGCAATCCCAATCCAGATCTCATCAACAATCTTTTAAGGATATGGAAAAATCAATCACTAACTTGGTATGGAAAGGAAAGAGACCTCGGATAAACAAAGCACTATTGAAGAAGAAGAACAAAGTAGGAGGTCTCACACTCTGGGATCTCAAAACCTATATAGTCACAGTAGTCAAAACAGCCTGGTATTGGCACAATGACAGACACATAGACCAATGGAATGGAATTATGAACCCAGAAATAGATCCATCGGCCTATGGTCAGCTGATCTTTCACAAAGGGCTGAAATCCATTCAATGGGGAAGAGATTTTCTGTTTAAAAAATGGTTCTGGCAAAACTGGATATCCATTTGCAGAAAAATGAAACAAGATGTGTACCTCACACCATACACAAAAACTAACTCTTGATGGGTCAAAGACTTAAATGTGAAACATGAAACTCTAAAGTTTTTCAAGGAAACAATAGGGGCAAATTTAGGGGCCTTAATATATGGCAAAGGAGCTCTTGTGGCACAGTGCTTAAGGCATTTGACTGCTAACCAGAAGGTTGGAAGTTCAAACCCACAAGCCACTTCACGGAAGGCAGACTAGGCAACCTACTTCCATAAAGATTTAGGAGCTCTGGTAGCATAGTGTCTAAAGGCACTTGACTGCTAACCAAAAGGCTGGTGGTTCAAAACCACCAGCCACTCCTTGAAAGGAAGATGGGGAAATCTACTTCCACAGTGATACTGCCTCAGAAACCCAAGGAGGGGTCACTATGAGTCGGGTCCAACTTGATGGCACATAGCAACAACAACAATATATGGCATAAATAGACTATCAAGCATAACCCAAAATGCATAAATAGCAGAAGGGAAATTAGATGAACAATACCTTCTCAAAATTAAATTTTTATTTGCTTCCCAAGATTTCTCCAAAAGAGTCAAAAGAGAACCTACAGATTAAGAAAAAATTATTTGGCAACAACGTATCTGACAAGGGACTTATCTCTAAAATTCAAGGAAAACTCCAATTCCTCAGCAACAAAAAGAAATAATCCAATTAAAAATGGGCAGAAGACATGAATAAACACTTCACCAAAGAGGATATTCAGGTGGTCAACAAACATATGAAGAAATGCTCATGATTAGTCATTAGAGAGATACAATCAAAACAACAATGAAATACCATCTTGCCTCAGCACTAGCTTTGTTGTTGTTGTTATGTGCCATCGAGTCGGCCCCGACTCATAGTGACCCCTCTTTGGGTTTCCGAGGCAGTATCACTACGGAAGTAAGATTGCCCAACCTTCCTTCTGAGGAGTGGCTGGTGGTTTTGAACCACCAGCATTCTGGTTAGCAGTCAAGTGCTTTAGCCACTATGCTACCAGAGCTCCTTCAGCACTAGTAGCAAAGTTCAAAAAGACAGGAAATAACAAATACTGGTGAGAATAGGGAGACATTGGAACTCTCATACACTGCTGGTGGGACTGTTAAATGATACAACAAACTGTGGAAAACAGTATGGTGATTCCTTAAAAAGTTGGAATTAGAAATACCATATGATCTAGCAATTTCATTACTAGGTATATATCCTAAAGAAGTGAGAGCCAGGTCAAGAACAGATATATACATACCCATGTTCATTACAGCACTATTTATAATAGCCAAAAGATGGAAATAACCTAGGTGCCCATCAACAGAAGAATGGATAACCAAATTATGGTATAAACACAAAATAGAATACTATGCAACCCAAAGAATTACATAGAATCTGCAAAACACTGCATAATGTGGATGAACTTGGAGGACATTATGCTGAGTAAAATGTCAGTCACAGAAAGACAGATATTGTATGAGTCCATTATTATAAAATGTCAAGGAAAGTTTTATACATGGAAGGAAATATTCTTTGCTGGTTGCTAGGGTTGGTGGGGGGAAGGGAACACTATTAGATAGGTAGAGACAAGTATTGCTTTGGGTAAAGAGAAGGACAATGTACCAAATGTCAGTGAGAAATACGGTGGCATTGAGGAAGAGAAAGACGTAGAGAGGTGCATGGGAGGTACAGACAACAAAAATGAACCCTTTTGCATATATAGTACTGTGTTGTCAGTGATGGCAAAAACTGATCTGTAGGTGGATAGATGAATGCACAGACTGAACTATTAGGTATATCTATTCAGGGGAGAGTGTGCTCATGACCATGTATGGGTTTGACAGACAATGTTTCTAAAGTGTAGTTGTATGTTCTGTAAGAATGTCCAGGTATATAGTAGAGCTGACAAGGGACAAGATTGTAGTCACTTCTTGGCCACAGCCAGCTACCCAGAGGGAGTGAGTAGTTGGACCTGTGGACTTGGGACTATATGGTCAAGGGAGCATCAAGTTCAATTGGCATAACATACTACACAAAAACATTGTTCCACATCCTATTTTGCTGAATACTGACTAGGATCTTAAAAGCTTTCAAGCAGCCATCTAGATGCAATGATGGATCTCTCCTCATCTAGAGCAAAGAAGAATGAAGAAAACCAAATACAGCCTAAGGGACTGGTATACTATGCAATCCTCTGCCTATATGACTATCAGGCCAGAAGAAGAAGAAGGTGGTGCGCAGCTCCCACTGCCAACCACTCGGAGGGGGATCCATGTAGGAGATCCTGGATAGAGTGGGAAAACAATGTGAAACAAAACTCAAAATCAAAAATAAGGAAAAAAAGACCAGTTTTGCCGATCTGATAGAACCTGTGGAACCCGAGACTATGGCCCCCAGCTGCCATTGAGGTCTGGAATTGAACCCACTCCTGTGACTTCTAGCCAAACAAAAGATAGATATATGAGCTGAACATTTACAGTAGGTAGATACACTCTTTGGAGAGATCATTCATGTGAAAATAGAAGGGTTGTATATGCACAGGAAGGCAGCGTGAAGTGCTGTAGCCCATGGAAGGGAAGGACACAGGGAAGAGGTAACTATGAAGTGGAAATGGGACTCTTCCAATGCTGTTGCATTGTGAAAAATTGCAGTTAATGTCATGAGACAAAATGTATGTGAACTGCTGTACGAAAAATGAATTTGCTCTGTAAACTTTCACCCAAATCACAATAATAATAATAATTTTTTAAAGAATTCAAATGATATATTGCAGTGGGAAATTCTGCAGTAAACTATTTCTTTAAAACCTTAAAAATCAAAGATACCACTTTGATGACTAAGGTGCACCTGACCTAAGCCATGGTCTTTTCAATCACCTCATATGTATGCAATGAAAAAAAAGATTGAAAAATTGATGCATTTGAATTATGGGGTTGGTGAAGAATATTGATTATATCATGGATGACTAGAAGAATGAACACATATATTTCTGAGGGAATACAGCCAATTGGCACCTTAGAAATGAGGATCATGAGACATTGTTTTGCTTACTTCAGACATATTACAAGGGTGAGTGGTGCATAATCCCTTAAGAAGGACATCATGCTTGGTAAAGTAGAGAGCCCATGAAAAAGAGGGAGACAATCACCAAGATAGATTGACACAGTGGTTGCAATGATGAGTTCAAACATACCTACTACTGTGAGGACAATGTTTTGTTTTGTTGTTCAGGAGATCTCTATGAATTGGAGTTTACTGGATGGCACCTAAAAACCACAGCATGACTGACATGGATTATTCATCATTCCGGTGAAATCCTAGTGAAAACATCATTACACTTCAGAGGTCTGCCTAGTAAAACATCCTTAACCTCAGTGGTCTGCCGTACTATTTTGTCACACAAACAGCCCTCCCGAAGCTCTCTGCAGTGCAATTAATCACTTTTATATGGCCTTTCTAGCCATATAAAATACCCACAAAATGACTAGCTGGGACTATGCAAATTGAGCAATTTTTGAGGTACTGAGGAAGCTCTGGTGGCATAGTGCCTAAGGCATTTGACTGCTAACCAGAAGGCTGGGGTTCAAACCCACCAGCCACTTCTCAGAAGGAAGGTTGGACAATCTACTTCCGTAGTGATACTGCCTCAGAAACCCAAGAGGGGTTGCTAGGAGTCGTATCCGACTCAACATCAGTGAGTTAGTGTGATGATGTATTGAAAGGATTGGTCAGTTTCTTATGCAGATGGAGTGACTTGTGGTCTCCTCAGGGGATTGGTCAATTCATTGTACTGGTGTGAAGATTATGACTTGAAATTAGCTTATATAAAGGAGTTCTGGTGGCATAGTGCATAAACATTTTGCTGCCATCCAGAAGGTCGGCAGTTCAAACCCACCAGGTGCTTTGTGGGAGAAAGATGAGGCAATCTACTTCTATAAAGATTTACAGCCTTTGTAAATGTCTCCATGAGTTGGGATTGACTTGATGACAGTAGTTGGGGTTTAGGCTTATATAAGGACCAGTCCTATAGAGGTTCAGGAGGACCTCACTACTATCAAGAAGAGGCTGGAGCAGAGCATATCCTTTAGACCAAGGACCCAGGATCCCTGCATTGAGAACCTTCTAGACCCAGAAGAATAGTGAATATTGAAGATGGTATGAGATAGCAAGGGACACCATTCTAGGCTTGCCAGCCCAAAAGCAAGAGATGAGTGCCTTTGGGCAGGAGACTTGTCAATGGAGCTAAAAGAGTTGTTACACTTATCTGTGCAGTGCAGGGGCTGAAGTATGTCCTGTGCAGGGGATGCCTTGGAGGATCCTATGCAAAGGTCTTTCTGCTGGTGAGACAAGGCCCTGAGACCCAGTAGCAGAGGAGAAGCTTCATGCAGCTTGGTGGTACCTGGAGGCAGCAGTGAAGTGAACATCTGACATTTGACCTGAACCACAGGGTGCTTTGCCAACCACCTAAGAATGGACATGGGTGATTTGAGGAAGGGTAAGCATTTCCTCTTTGAGAAATTGTTTACCATTTTCTATCTATAAATAATAATAATGGCTTTCACTTTGCCAACATGTGTGTATAGCTCGATCACAAATGAATATAACATACACAGAAGAGTTGATGCCAGTGGGTCTCCTAACAGTCTCATTGTTGCCCACAATTTTGAACACAGTTTGCCTGCATGTTCAATGAAGGTAGACAGATATATTTGTACACTCTCATAAGAAATATTCAAATTAGAAACAAAATTATTTTTCTATGGTGTAAGTCACAGAAGGTGAATGATCATTGCTGAATTTTTTTTTAAAATTTTTATTGTGATTTGGTAAATGTTGACAGAGCAAATTGGTTTTCCCTTCAACAGTTCATACACATTGTGCTTCATGACATTGATTACAATCCCCACAATGTAACAACACTCTTCCCATTCCTCCCTGTGTTTATTGTTTCCATCTCTCCTTCTTTCTTATCCCTTCTTGCCTTCTGAGTGGTATCCCTGGAAAAATGCTGTCCCTTTGATCTTGTGTGGTTGATTGTTCTCTGGAGTGTGTACCTCCCTGGTGTTATTGTTTGCCTTATAAGCCTGTCTATTGGTTAGGTAAAAGCTGAGTCACACAGGTGTTCTGGTTACCTAGTGCCTCTCTGACAGGAATATACTACAAATGGGATGACCTTAACAAACAGGATTTTATTCTTACAATTTGGAGGCTTTAAGTCCAAGTTCAAAGTGCCAGGCTCTAGGGGCTGGGTGAAAGCCCCTCAACCTTGGGGTCCAGCTCT
>NW_006922083.1:535985-543060 GCF_000298275.1 Orycteropus afer afer | reverse complement strand
GAGGCATTTCTTCACTCAGACAGCTGCTGGCTGCTGAGGCTGCTGAGGTTGACAAGTAAAAAGGCACAATCCCAATGTTACCAAACCACACATCAGGCCATTAATTTAAGTCCATTGTAAGTCCCAAGGTCAGCAGAGCATAGCAGGCTGCTGAGCAATGACATGGCTATATGCAGGATCCAAGTGTGCCATAGGCTCAAGACCATTCCCAAGGCTTCTCCTTATATACAGGAAGTAGGCCACACTGAGCTGCTTGTGGTAGATCACACCATGGCGTTGATTGCCAGTCTCATCATGGGGAATAACTACTATCAGCTGCCCAGCCACTCAACCAGGCCTAGCCAAGTTGACACACAAACATAACTACCACAATTCCACACCTTGTCAACTTGGCATCTGTGCAGATCTTCATTGAGTGGCTACAGTCCCCTAGTTCCTCTAAGTGCTGATCTCATCCCTTTGGCCTGGTGGGCCCCATTCCTCTCCCTCTTGGGCATGGAAGCCCCACCCCCTCACTCTTGGACAGTGGCTATGGCTCCATCCCACTGGCTCACATGAACGAGCAGCCCCACATTCCAGAACCAAGTTGGTGAAAGCCTGGCTCTTTGAAACCTAGGGGGCTGTGGTCATTCTATCCCCAAAGGCCATGGTCCTACCCTTTCAGGCTGAGGCAGCTCTGCTTCCATTTCCTTGGTCTCTCTGCTTCTGCTGATTAATGCCCAAGCGCAACCACTCCGCTGAAAACCGTGTCCAAAAAGCACTCGGCTTTTTTGCTCCATGGGCCGGCCAACCTGCTACTCCATTTCATGCCATTCTTTTCTACCAATTAAACCTGAAGGCAACCCAGTCTTCCAGGAAGCCTCCTACCCAATGGCATCCGGCTTTCTCCTCCATGGGCTGGTAAGCCTGTTGCTGTTTAATACCAGTTTCTGAGCTCTGCTACTGCCATCTTTCATGCCATATGCCAGGGTCTTTTTGCCAAGGTCTTGGGTCAAGGATGCACTCCACTCCTGTTTCCACATTTTAGGTATTTGTCAGAGCAGCACCCCACTCTCTCAGTGTCAATTTCTGTTCTGGTTACCTAGTACTGCTCTGACAAGAATATACTACAAATGGGATGGCCTTAACAAACAGGAGTTTATTCTCTTACAGTTTGGAGGCTTTAAGTTTAAGTTCAAAGTTCCAGGCCCTAGGGGCTGGGTGAAAGCCCCTCAACCTTGGAGTCCAGCTCCACCTTCTGCTCCTGGCCCGCTGGAGCTAGAGGCATTTCTTCCCTCAGACAGCTGCTGGCTGCTGAGGCTGACAAACGCAAGGTTGACAAGTAAAAAGGCACAGTCCTGATGTTACCAAACCACACAGCAGGCCATTAACTTAAGTCCATTGTAGGTCCCAAGGTCAGCAGAGCATAGCAGATGGCTGAGCAACAACATGGATACATTGCAGGGTCTGAGCATGCCATAGGCTCGAGACCATTCCCAAAGCTTCTCCTTATATAGAGGAAGCAGACCACAACCCAAAGGCAGCTACTTAGCTGCTTGTGGTAGATCCTACCATGGAGTTGATTGCCAGTCCTATCATGGGGAATAAGCACCACCAGCTGCCCAGCCATTCAACCAGGCTCAGCCAAGTTGGCACACAAACATAACTACCACAAAGGGTAAGTTCAGTTCCAAGCCTGAAGAGTGTCTAAGAGCCATAGCCTGTGGATTTCTACCAGTCTCTATCAGACCATTAAGCCCTGTCTTTTTACTACTATTATTTTGAGCTTTGTTCCTCATTTTTCTTCATTTCTATAAAATTCCTTCTAGTGTGATCCAGTTCAGGGCCATCAGCAGTAGTATCCAGGCACCATCCAGTACTTCTGGTGTCAGGGTCATAGAGGCTGGGGTACCCATGATCTGTTAGTCCTTCAGACTAATTGTTTCATTTCATCTTTGATTTTCTTCAGTCTTTTTTGCTCCCTATGGGCAGAGAGCAATAATTGCACCTTAGATGGCAACTCATAAGCTTTTAAATCCCTAGTCGCTACTCATCAAAGCAAGATTTGCAACATTGTCCTTGTGGAATATGTTATGCCAATCGACCTTAGTTTCCCTTGAAAATATGGTTCTGAAACCCCAAGCCCAGCAACTCATTCTCTCTTGGTGTTTGGTTATAGCAAAGAAGTTTTCATAACTTTGCCCCTGTTATATTCATAGATGTATTTGTGGCATATATAAATATATATGAAGAAATATCCTTTCTCAAACCTATGTATATTCATGGATATTGTCTCATTCGTCTTCCCAACCCTGTTCATCTTGTATATCTCTAGCTATGGATCCATTTGTATATTATTATTATTATTACAAGTATCAGTATGTAATAGTGTTTATATCTGTTGCCTTTAACTCTTGTGCTCCTCCTTGTGTCTTCCATTGCCTTGCTCATTTTGTGCTGCCCTATCACTTCGCATAAATTACCTTTCCCCTCACGCAACATAATATGTGTCTACCAAACAGTTAGTGATTTATCCTCCTTCCTTCTCCCCACCCTGGTAACCATCACAGAATGCTTCTTTCTGTGTGTAAACCTTTCCTTGACTTTTTACAGTAGTGGTCTTAAAAATATTTGTCCATTTGTGATTGACTAATTTAACTCAGCATAATGTTCTGTACATTCATCCATGTTATGAGGTGTTTAGCAGATTTTTAATTATTCCTATGTTGCACAGTATTCCATTATATGTGTGTACTCTACTTTGTTTATCCATTTATCCATTGATGGTCACTTAGATTCTTTCCATCTTTTGGCCATTGTGAGTAATGTTGTGATAAACATCAGTATGTATATATCTCTTCATGTCATGGTTCTTATTTCTCTCAGATACATACCTAGTACTGGGATTCCTGGATCATATGGTATTTTTATTTCCAATTTTTTTAAGGAAGCATCATACCATTTTCTATAGTGGTGGCACCATTATATAGTCCCACCGTATTGTATGAAGGTTACAGTCTCTCTACACCTTTGTCAGCACTTTTTTCTCTCTTATTGTGAGTTGGGTGAAAGTTTACAGAGAAAATTGATTTTCTGTTCAATAATCCATACAACACATTCTGTTTTGTGACATTTAGTGCAATCACCACACTGTCACAGCATTATTTCCAATTCTTCCTTGTGCCCACCCCTTCCCTTCATCTTTCCTTTTCATCCCATCTTCCTAGCTCTATCTCTGGGCTAATGCTGTCCTCTTGATCTCATATGCTTTTTTGTTCTAATGAATGCAATACCCTCCTGGTTTTACTGTTCACCTTATAGGCCTGCCTAATGTTTGGCTCTAAGTTTAGTCACGGGGCGGGGGGTGATGTTGATTGAGATTCTTGAATGTGTGTTGTCTCATCTTTCATAATACTAGGGAAGTTTTCTTCCAACAGTTTTTTTTTTTTTTTTTTAATTGTGATTTGGGTGAAAGTTTATAGAGCAAATCACTTTCCATACAGCAGTTCACACACACATTGTCTCATGACATTGATTACAATATACTCCAGTGCAACACCTCCCCTCCCACTCCCTCCCAACAGTTATCTCTTCCCTGTGTCCATCCCTCCATGCACTCCTGTCCCCTAAACTGTCTCCCTGTGCCTAAACAGCCCCTCTGTCTCCCATGATTGTTCTCTCCAAGGAGTGTATCTACCTTAGGTACATGTTCAGCTCATAAGTCTGTCTTTTGTTTGGCTGGAAGCCACAGGTATGGGTTCAATTCCAGGCCTGAAGAGTAGCTAGGGACCATAGTCTCAGTGGTTCCATCAGACTCTATCAGATCGGAAAAGCTGGTACCCCACCTTTATTCTTTTCCAAATGATTTTGAGTTTTGTTCCACATTGTTCTCCCTCTCTATCCAGGATCTCCTCCATAGATCCCTCTCTGAGTGGTGGCCAGTGGTAGGTGGGCACCATCTAGTTCTTCTGGTCTCATAGTCATATAGGCAGAGGATTGCATGGTGTATCAGTCATGAGGACTAATTCTTTCCATGAATCTTTGGTTTTCTTTATTCTTCTTTGCTCTGGACAAGGAGAAACCCATCATTGCAACTAGATGGCTGCTTGCAAGATTTTAAAATCCCAGTTGCTACTCGCCAAAGTAGGAGATGGAACAATGTTTTATGTAGTATGTTATGCCAATTGAGCTTGATGTCCCCTGCAACTATGGTCCCAAGCCCACAGGTTCAACTACTCGCTCCCTGTGGAAGTGACTACAAGCTTGTCCCTTGTCAGCTCTACTATGCCCCTGGGAATTCTTACAGAACATACAAATACAGTTGTAGAATCATTGTCTGCCAACCCTATACATGGTCTTGGGTATATTCCCTGCTGCATAGACATACCTAATAGTTGAGCCTGCCCACCCATCTATCCACCTGTATACCCATGTCTGCCTTCACTGACACCACAGCACTGTATGTGCAAAAGTGTTCATCTTTGTTGTCTGCACCTTCCACGTACCTCTCTATGTCTTCCTTTTCCTCAGTGCTACCATTCTTCCAACAAATTTTTGACCATTTTCTCTCTCTGTGTCTTTTTTTTTTTTTTAAGTCTCTTCCTGTTCTGGAATTCCAAACACATATAAGTTATACCTCTTTGTGATACCTCGAATGAATCTTAACCTATCTTCATATTTTTCCTACAATTTTCTGCTTGTTTCTCTAACAGATTGTTGTTGAGAGATTTGTCTTCAGTCTCACTGATTCAGTGTTCAATTAATTCAATTCTACTCTTTTGTTTTTCCAGTGCTTTCTTTATTCATTTATAAAAAGTTTGTTTGCTTTTATTATATGGTTATTAATTTTTCAATTATTTTTTGTTTTTCTTTTTTTTTTTTTTACTTCTAGAGTTTAATTTGTTTCTTCTTTGATTTTGTGGTTTTCTGGAGCTTTCTTTCAATACACTGAAGCTGACTAAATACAATTATTTTGAATTCCTTATCAGGTAATTCCAATAACATGTCTTCCACCAGCAGATTTTATGGCCCTGTACTTTGGTCACTTGTTTGAGGCATATTGTCCTTTTTTTGTTTGTGTGTGTGTATGTGTGATTTGAGTTTGTTGTCTCTGAGACATTGTAATCTTACTGCATTTTTATTGATTATATGTTGGTTTGCTTCACCCTGATTGTTTTATTTTAATTTTTACATATTTTGGCAACAGGGTGACTGTGTTACTCTGCTCCCTAGTTTGGCAGCACTAGAACTCACCACCTATCTCTGGGTATATTTAGTAACAAATGGGAGTGTGGGTGTGAGTCTCTGATCACTGTTCATGCAGAGCAGCTGCAGGCAGGCTGAGCAGGTGTTGGCCACTGTCTGTCGTCAGTCAAGTTGTGCTAGAGTAGGTGATGGCACTTGCCACATGGATATGGTACCTGGTGTGGATAAGTATGTTTGGGTAGGTTCACTGGCTTACAACTGCTAGGGAACAATAGAAAGAAAAAGAAGAGGGGAACAAATAGGAAAGGGGAGAGAAAAAGAAAAGAAATAAAACCAAGGGAGAGGATAAAGGGAGACCTAAGAATAGAGAAAAAGAGGAGAAAGGGAAAGAAAAAGGGGAAAAGGAAGAAAAACCCACAGCAAAAGTAAAAACAAAAACACAAGAAACAAATGTAGCACAGTACTGGAGCAAATGATAGCCACCAAACACAGCTGTGTTGGAAATATGTCACTTCACTGGGAGGTCACATCATCATATATGGAGGGTCACGGGCAGAACTATTGAATGCAGAGGGGTGGGTGTCAAGGTACTCACTCAAATGAATCAAAAAAAATAAAAAAGGAAGAAGAAGGAAAATAAAAAATCATGGGGAAAATGGGAGAAAGAGAAAAAGGAAAATAAGGGGGGGGGGTGCAGACAAACCAAAACACCAAACTCACTGCTTTCAAGTTGGATCCAACTCATAGTGACCCCTCCTTGATTTTCCAAGGCTGTATCACTACGAAAGTTGGTAGCCCAATCATCCTTCCGAAGAGTGGCTGGTGGGTTTGAACCTCCAGCCTTCTGGTTAGGAGTCAGATGCCTTAGGCACTACGCCACCAGAGAGAAGAAAAAAGACCAAAAAAAAAAAAAATGGTGGCACAAGTGTTGCAGCAGGAGCATGGTGCTCACTATGGAGGACCTCACCCAGCTCTCCATGGAAGGGTATGGTATGTGCTACTGACAATGGAGGGAGAGTGGGAGCAAAAGGAAGAAAAAAGAAACAAAAAAGGTGAAGTGAAAGAAACAAAAGAAAATAAAGGAAAGGAAAACAAGGGGGAGAAGAAGGATGAACTCAGAATAAGGAAAAAAGAAAATAGGAAGAAATACGAAAGTACAGTGCAGTACTGTCGGAAGTGCCAGCCCCCAAGTGTGGCTGTCCCAGACTCCATCAAAGCATGCACTTTTGACCAGGAAGGGGTGGAACAAGTTCTGCTAATGACATAGGCATGATTGGGGAGGAAATCCCACTCTTCAGAAAAGACAGAAGGATGGAAGAACTAAGCAGAATGATTAATCAACAAGAGGCAGCTCAGCATTGGCAGTGGGGAGATTTTGATTGGCCCAGGGGTGGGCAGCCAGGGAGGGCCACATTATCTGGTCACAGTGAGGTTATGCAAAGTTTGGGCAGAGGACATACTTCTCTGGTCACCTGATCCCAGATAGTGGTGCTGATACAATCATTGACACATATAAGCAGTTATCTGGTTCCTTCTCTGATCAGAACACTGCTTACAATAATTGAAAATGGTTGCACTATGTTGTTTAGCAGTTTATGGAAGGTTGGGCAATCTACTTCTGTAGTGATACTGCATCAGAATCCCAAGAAGGGGTCACTATGAGTTGGATACCACTTGAGGTCAGTGCCTTGCCTTGCGTTGGGCTCCTTGTTCACTGTTTTCTTTTAGTCTCTTCCTCTCATTGGTATCTGATCTAGATCTTTATTCTTTCTATTGACACTCTGAGATCCAGGATTGTCATCCATAGCTGTTTCCCTTGTTTATTTCTTGAGTGTTTGTTGTAGAAGATTCATATTTGTTGTCTGTACTTCCCATGTACCTCTCTACGTCT
>NW_006922083.1:510324-517640 GCF_000298275.1 Orycteropus afer afer | reverse complement strand
TAGAACAATATCATTAATATCGCATGAGAGTAAGATCTTACTGAAGATAATTCAAAAGCGGTTGCAGTAGTATATTGACGGAGAACTTCCAGAGGTGCAAGCTGGATTCAGAAGAGGATGTGGAACAGGGGATATCATAGCTGTTGTCAAATGGATCTTGGCTGAAGGCAAAAAATACCAGAAAGATGTTTACTTGTGTTTCATTGACTATGCAAACACATTTAATTGTGTGGATCATGACAGATTATGGATAACATTGAGAAGAATGGAAATTCCTGAACACTTGATTGTACTCATGAGGAACCTTTACTTGACCAGGAGGCTGTCATTTGAATGGAACAAGGGGGAACTACATGTTTTAAAATCAGGAAAGAAGTGTGTCAGAGTTGTATCCTTTCCCCATACTTATTCAATCTATATGCTGAGCAAATAATCCGAGGAGCTGGACTATATGAAGAAAAAGCTGGCATCAGGATTGGAGGAAGAATGATTAACAACCTGAGATATGCAGATGATACCACTTTGCTTGCTGAAAGCGAGGATGACTTGAGGCACTGACTGATGAAGGTTGAAGAATACAATCTGCAGTATGGATTACGTCTCAATATAAAGAAAATAAAAATCCTCACAACTGGACCAATGAGCAGCGTCACAATAAATGGAGAGAAGATTGAGGTTGTCAAAGAACTCACGTTGCTTGGTTCTACAATCGATGCCAATGGAAGCAGTAGTCAGGACATTAGACAACATGTAGCATTGGGAAAGTCAACCGCGAAGGAACTCTTTCAAGTGATGAGGAGCAAAGATGTCTCCTTGAGGTCTAAGGTGCGCCTGACACAAGCCATGATATTTCCAACTGCCTCGTATGCATGTGAGAGTTGGACAATTAATGAAGAAGACCGAAGAAGAAGAGTTGATGCTTTTGAGTTGTGGTGCTGGCCAAGAATGCTGAAAGTACCACGGCCTGCTAAAAGAACAGATCTGTCCTAGAGGAAGTACACCCGAAATGCTCCTTGGAAGTGAGAATGGCCAGATTTCTTCTCACCTATTTTGGTCATATTGTCAGAAGGGACCATTACCTGGAGAAAAATGTCATGCTTGGTAGGGTGGAGGGTCGATGAAAGAGGGGGTGGCCTTCCACGAGATGGATTGACATGGTGCAATGATGGGCTCAAGTATAGCAGGGATCATGGAGCTGGCAAAGGATCGGGCGGTGTTTCCTTCTCCTGTGCATGGGGTCGCTATGAGTCGGCCATGACTCGACGGCACCTAACTGCAACATCAACCTTCTAAAACTGTTTTATTTAGAAAACATTTTTGAACAAATATGTTGTGTATTGCATGAAATAATGGAGATCTCCTGTACTCTTTGCTGTATCAGGAAAACAAAAACAAAAAACAGTTGCCAGCAACTTATTTCTAACTCATGATGGCCCCATATGTGTCAAAGTAGAACTGTGCTGATTTTTTTTTTTTTTAAGCAGGCTTTACTTCCAAGTTGCCTTTTGATATGCTTGAACCTCCAACCTTTCAGTTAGTAGAAGGGCACATTAACCATTTGACCATCGGGGGACTACTTGATGTACTAGATGCTGTCTAAATTGAATTATGTCAGTATACAGTATTGTCATCAGCAAAATTAAAGGTATTTTGCACCATTCACTGAATAGATTTCTTGATAAAAATCTTTTTAAATGTTTATAATAAAGTTTAACCACCTTGGCCTGAGGAAAATTGCAGTTATTTTTCTGTCTAAAATACATAGTAAATTTAAATGTGTTTCAATAATAAATACAAAAAAAAAAAAAAATCAGTTACCCCTGCAAAGTCTCTGATGTCTTTTATTTTTTTTAAAAAAAAAGAGTTACAACACAAAAAGGAAGAATTATTGGAGACAAAAAAGTCCTGGGAAAGAATAAGAAACGGGAAAGGCATACCATCACTTATAATTGTTAGCACTTGCAATTGCATAATTGCAAAAGAGAATGTCTATAAATAAACACGTTTTGGGTGTAAAGCAAGAATACTCTTCCGTAATGAATTAAATTTAAATTAGAGGAAAACATTTTGTTGAATTAGAATTTGATGCTTTGTTCCACAGAAATCAGGGTTTAATCTTGGGGACACTTTTCTTGAATGTTAAATATATTAACTCTCCTGATTCCCTGACCCCTTTTAGGTCAAATTATTGTGATTGTTTTCATGTTATAGTCTTCATTCAACCTTCCCCCACCTCCCACCTTAACCCACCTTGACATTCCTCTGCATTTGGTAAAAAGAGTTTTGCCTAGGTTAAAAAAGTCAATGGAAGAAGCAGGATCCCATCTACCTGCACTAGCTCTATACACTTCACTCTACCTGAAACTCCATCTTCCAATTGCAATACTAGTACTTTCAAACCCAAAACAAAACACACTCACCCATTTGATTCTGGCTCATAGTGACCCTATAGGACAGATTAGAACTGCCCAACAGGTGTTCCAGCCTGTAAATCTTTATTAACCAAATTGCCTTATGTTTCTCCTGCAGAGGAGCTTGTGGGCTCCAATTGCTGATATTTTGGTTAACAACTGAGTGATTTAACCAGTATGTCACCAGAGCTTGATACTATGTGTTTATTGCAATTTTTAATAAATTATTAATAAACTTGCTCTTCCCTGATTTTGCCCACCCACATCATATATACCTGGAATGATGTTTTAACTCAAGACTTTTTGAAAATGTCAAAACATTGTATTGAGAAAGACCAAAATCCATACTGTTGAAGGCAATCTGTACAAACTGGATAACAAATTATAGTTAAACATCTATAGGAGCTCTGGTAGCATAGTGGCTAAAGCACTTGACTGCTAACCAGAAGGCTGGTGGTTCAAACCCACCAGCCACTCCTCGGAAGGAAGGTTGGGCAATCCTACTTCCGTAGTGATACTGCCTCAGAAACCCAAGGAGGGGTCGCTATGAGTCGGGGCCGACTCGACGGCACATAATAACAGCAACAACATGTGTCTATGCACACATACACATACACATACACACGTGCACTCACATATACACTTGCATACACTCATATTCTCAAGAAACGAATTGACGGCAGATTCAAACACCGCCCTGCATCAGAAGCTGTGATAAATGGGGCCAAATTTCAGTGTTCAAACCCAGCAGTCACTCTGCAGGAGAAACATGAGACAGTCTGCTTCTGTAAACATTTACAGCCTTGAAAACTCTATAGGGCAGTTCTACTTTGTCCTATAGGATCCCTATGAGTTGGAATCAAATTGTTATAGTAGGTGTGATACAGTCTTTGGAGTCTCTGGGTGATACAAACAGTGAATGTGATTAGCTGCTAACCAAAAGGTTGGAGGTTCAAGATCACACAGAGGCACGTAGGAATAAAGGCCTGGCTATCTGCTTTAGAAAAACTGACCATTGAAAATCCTACAAAGAAAAGATCTACTCTGATATACATGAGGTCACCGTATTGAAACTAACTCAAGATCAACTTGTTTTAACCTGGAATCTACATTATTTAAGTCAGTGTTTTTAAGTCAGTGTTTGACTTTCACAGTCATACGACTGAATGCATTATGTCTAAATGTGGACATCTTCTTCATGTTAGCGTGAATTTGTTGCTTTCTTTGCTCTGCTTTTCATGCATCTGTGTTTTTTGTTTTTTTTTTCTTCTGTGAACATCAACATTACCCCTACTTCAATGATGGGAGTAATATTTAAAATCGTTGTTATTGTTGTTCACTGCTGTGGAGCTGGATCTGACTCATAGTGACCCCTCGGGTTTCCAAGGTGGTATTACTATGGAAGTAGATTGCCCAACCTTCCTTCCAAGGCAAAAAAGAGTTGCTTTCTTCCTGGCAACTTAGCTGAAAGTGGCACTAAGTACTAGTTGTAAAACAGATACATAAGCCACATACTTTTCATCAAATGAATCCTACAAATATCATTAAATACAAATAGTCCCTGAGTTAGAAGGAGATATGTTCCTAACTGTGTCTTTACGAATTTATAGGTCAGTTGGAACAGGTTCATATAGTTCTTATTTATCCCTGCTTTAGTGCAAGAAAAGGCTGGAGGCCTTTTCAATGACTTAAAAGCTGCCTATGCAGCAAGTGAAGGTGATTGTGAAGAAAAATTTGTTCCCAGTAGGGGTTGGTTCAATTTTTTCAAAGTAAGAGCAAATTTATATAACATTAAAGCAGGGTTTCAAACATGGTGGAGTTCCATTCAAATATTACGGCTAACCACACATTTTTGAATGTGTGTGGCTCTCCATAGTCCTGCCAATATTTAAATCTCATGCATCAGGCTCTTGAAAGGACTCTTCTAAGTCTTCCATTTCAGGTTTCAACCCATAAATTTTCCCCTTCCAATTACTGTGATGAATCACCCAAATTGTAAAAATTCTGACATATTCTTGTTTCACTTTGCCAGCCATAATATAATTGGTTTGAAGGCTTCCATTAAAAAAACAAGTAAGAGTTGTCAGACTTTCAGAACCTGGGAATTGCCTGTATATTTTCTGTGTTCTTGGGAGAGGTTACTATGAGTTGGATCTGACTCCAGGACAGTGAGGTTTTTTTTTTTTTTTTTTCAATTCCAATACAATTAACTCCTTTCTTGTGAAAATTATTTCATGCCCACTGTTTTGGAGGTAAGGAACTCTGGTAGTGGTTATCTTGACTGATAACCAAAATGGTGGCAGTTTGAACCCACCAACAACTCTGCAGGAGAAAAGATCTGACAAACTGCTCCTGCAAAGGTTTCAGCCTAGGAAACACTGTGACTATGGGAAACTTCTAATCTGTCCTATAGGATCATTAGGATGGGAAGTCAACATGATGGAACACAACACAATATTTTGTATGTAGCTACCTAGGTGGCACGAGAGGTTGGTTCTTATCTACTAACTAAAAAGTTGACCATTTACACCACTCAGCTGAACTACAGAAGTACACCCTGGCAATCTACTTCTCTTAAAAATTATAGCCAAGAAAACCTATGGAGCTCAGTTCTACTGTGGGGTAGAACACAACACATGGAGTCATCATGAGTTGGAATCTACATGACACCAATGACTATCCAAAATGTCAGACTTTTAGCCTCATTTCCATAATTGTGTATACTCAATGACAATATTCAAGTAATAATATTGCATGAGGTAGGCAATATTAAGCCAGTTAAGAAAGTGAGTTTGTGGGAAGTTATTTACCTCACATATAATGCAACATGTGCTCATTAGTAAACATCTTTTCTCTTTATTTCATTTAAAAGAATCAGAAAATTTTCAAATATATAAAATAAAATTGAGAGTAAATGTAGCTGCAACCACTAAAGAAAATAGATTAAATGATTGTCAAAACATTGAATGCATTCTTCTCTCCTCTTTATTGTTGGATTATTGACATGATATATATATATAAAAATGATAAAACAATTTTTAATAAAAGCTGGATGTTTGAATATTCTAGTCACTGTTTTTTTTTTTTTTTTTGTGACTATCTTGGTGACTAGGACATAATAATCTCTCATTAAATGCTTTATAAATAGATGTACTAAATTTATTGTTTTAACCCTATATTTTGATCCAAAGAATTATAACTCATTTTTCTATAAAAATTTACAGTGATGGCACAATTGCCCCTATATAGTTAAACTTAGGATTCTGTGGCCTTATGAAGAAACCATTTTCTGGAGAATGTACTTCAAGTAGTGTATCTGGATATAAAGTTTTTATCACAATTCAGTTCATCTACAGTATCCTTACCTGCAGAATGATTATTATGTGCCTACTCTATACAAATCACAGTGCTAAATGCCAGAACTCCAAAAATAAGCACTCCTAGAGCTAGTGCTAGATTATTGATACAGATCTCAATAAATTTGGGGGAAATCAAAGAGGGAAAGAGCCCCATGGGATGCAGGATGGCAGAAGATTTAAAGATGAAATAAGACTTAACATGCATTGTGAAGAAAAGGTAGATTTTAGCTAAGCATGAAGAATGGTAAGGAGCATTCTTGGGAAAAAAAAATAGGATAAAATGTTAGCCAATACAAAAATCAGGATAGAGAAACAAGTATTTTCAGGAACAATACATTAAACAATTATCCTTAAATAAACTGTATGATTAGGAAAGTAGTGAGAGATAAGATAGTAAGGTAGGTAAATTTGGTTCATTCCAAGAATTTTGAACTTAGTCCTGGAGGCAGATGGAAATCCTTGAATACTTGGATTGCAAAACTTATTTTTCTTTAAGCATGCACTACTATTTTACAACTAGTTGAGCTCTTTTGCTTATGTGATTAGATATCTGAAAATACTCATCTTTGTCTGGCTTTACATTATGTTGTTCAACTGTAACTCATTTATGTTTTCAATAAGGACATATCTCTATAATTGATATTTTTGCTCCTTACCAAGTTGCAGATCTCACAGAAATTCTAATTTGTTTCATAAACAATAAAGGAAAAATTAGTCTTTTACCCTTACATAAAGGAGAATGGCAATTTAAAGTTGACAAGTGTCAGCATACAAACAATGGTACACAATATTTAATATATTAAGTTTCATTTCACTAAGAAATTTCTCTGCAAAGACTGAATGCATTTTTTGGTGTTGTAAGGAAAAGACAAAAGTACAAACAACAAGTATGGAATTTGATCTTTGTCCCTTCAAATCGAGCTGTGACCACTCATCAAAATTTCATGTGCAGTCTCCAAAGTCGTTTAGAGTTCGCCAAATCAAATTATCTCTCATATTACTCTTTGCCTAGCCTAACATGTTGTTCTCCCAGCAAGCATAACCTGATCAAATTTCCTATTGTCATACTTGTCTGGGGAGAGATATACTTATATCAAAGTCCTTCATCAATTGCACAAATTAATATAATAAATGGCAGGTCACTCTTATTATGCTGGGATAATATTGCTATCAGCCAGCCTTTGTCTTCTTTTTATCCATATATTAAGTAAGGTGTAGTGTCTTTAAAATGCAGGAAACTGAGATATTCTTTTCTCTTTCTTCTAAAATCATAATCTAAAAGCTATAGTCTGAGTAAATAATTTCTTCTTTCTACCCTGAAAATTGTAACAATGTTCTAAAATATTTCACTGAAAAAGGATAATTCAGCAAATAAAAGAGTAAGTAGCATCTATCAGAATTTCATGGACCTTTACCATCGAGGGTGACAAATCTTTAATCAGCAAATGCCTAAATGCTCATTAGGCATTGTTTGGAGAATTTCAGTATACTGAGATAATAGAACAAAGACATACTTCTTTTTTTTCTTTCTTTTTTTTAAGTTATT
>NW_006922083.1:500550-507177 GCF_000298275.1 Orycteropus afer afer | reverse complement strand
CCTCAGGGATGTGTTCTGGGTCTGTATCCTGCTCCCTTGTTTCTACCACTTTATCCTGCTTCTTTGTGTGGACTGTGATGGTCTGTTGTCTCCAAGGCATAGTGGCATTGTTGTATTTAGATCTCTGTTAACTGTTTGTGAAGAGCAGCCAAGGGTGATTCTGGCTCTTCTTGGTGGTTTTTTACTGTTGGCCCATTGGTGGAGAAGGAGGTAGTGGCTGTCACTCAGTAAGTGAAGTTGCAGGAGGTGTGGGTGTAGTTGTGTCTTATGGAGACTGTTTTTGTTTCCCACTCAATTAGATACAAATTACAATAGAATAACCTTCAAAAAACTTGTCAGTCTTGCGGGTCCTGAGTGTCCTTGGGGACTCTGGAAAGCAGAATGTGTTCTTAAGCCCTAGGAATCTGCTAGAGGGCTGTCCCTTTAAATATCCAAAATAGTCAAGCCACTTTTTAAACCTTCAAAATGGCGGCACCCTCTGAACCGGCAAAAGTCCATAGCTCATCCCACCTTTCTCTTCACCTTCTCTGTTTGTTCCCAGCCACCATGCACAGTCCTTCAGCTAGTCCCTGGCTAGCAGGGTGATTTTTAGGTTAATTCTTAATTTCTACCACCACTTGGGAGTCTCCAACCTGTCTGTACCGTCAGGATAGCTCAGGATCGCTGACAGACCACAGCTCCGTATGTCTCCTTTTTTTTGGTATTTTCACACAAATTCTTCTGCAAGTTGGTGTTTAGTCCACTTCTATATCCTCCCCTTCAAGGCTCAGGGGTCCAGGATTATCTTCTGTGTCTTTGTTAATTGGTTTCCTTTTTCTTTGTTGAAAATGGTCTGTGCAGCCTTTCTGCCTAGTCCGCCATCTTGCTGGAACTCTAAAGATATGTTTCTTACCTTGCTTATTATATCCTCAGAAGGAAGGTTGGGTAATCTACCTCTGTAGTGATACTGCCTCGGAAATCCAAGGATGGGTCGCTCTGAGTCAGATCTGACTCAAGGGCAATGAGTTTTTAGTTTTTTGGTTAGTATATATAATCCTATTTTGTAAATGTAGTAAATCTTCTGGTTTCATTTAATGTGTGCCTTGCTTGAAGCATGTTTGAAATGAAGATTGTGGATTCTTCCCTTTTTTTTTTTTTTTTATATTCCAGAGTGAGTTACCCAATAGCCTACAACAATTATTTTGTCTCCTTTTGACCTAGGAAAAATGTAACATTTATGAAAAGCGTATATGGTCTGGTTAAGCACCTTGTGTCATCTATTTAGTATTGCATTAATAAAAACTGTGTTTTCTATTTGTAAATAATTTCGCCCTGGAATTAGTTTATATTTACGGAGCTCTGGTAGCATAGTGCCTAATGCACTTGACTGCTAACCAGAAGGCTGGTGGTTCAAGCCCACCAGCCACTCCTTGGAAGGAAGGTGGGGCAATCTATTTCCGTAGTGATATTGCCTCGGAAACCCAAGGAGGGGTAGCTATGAGTCGAGTCGACTCAATGGCACATAACAACATAACAACAACAACTGTTACATATGGAATAATACACCCAGAAAAAAAAACAAATAGCAAACATATCACAGTGCAATCCTAAAAATGCCCTAAGATGACTGTAAAAAAAAAAAAAAAAAAACAACTCTGAGATAATAATAACAAAATTTATAAGAGATGACATATATTGAAAGATTATGATATTGGAAACACTGTGTTAAGCACTTTATAAGCACGGTCTCCTTTAATATTCATAATAGGGTAGAAACTATAACTATTTCCATTTTTAGATATAAGTAAAAGTGATTCCAACCTGTCTGACTCCAAAACTTTAATATATTAACTGTTTATATTAGCCAATTCACTTATAATATGAATTGATAAAATAACCAATCAATAATATTAAGTTACAAGATTTTGCTTTCCATTTGTTTTTAAAGGAAGGAAAAATAATTTTCTATTAATTTTCTTATGAACCTCTGTAAAAATCGCTTTTATATTCTCCAACAGAAAGGAAAAAAAAAAAAAAAAGTTCTGCTGCTGCTCATCTGTAGGGTTTATATTTCCTTAAGTGGAAAATGTGTAACCTAGACTGGATATTCATTAAGGTCACTGGTAACAAATGGACTTGTCACCCTGGGGGTGATGAGGTAGGAAGTTTTTATCTGGGAGAACATGGATCATCCACAAACAGTAAATAAGAACCATTGGAAAAGACATATTGCTGATTTGGTCTCTAGAAGTACATTATGTGTTGGTGACAATGCCCTTTCACATTGAGCTTGGGAAGAAAGAAGAGGCAGAGACAGAGTATTTATTATTTCCTTCCATTTTCTAGAACTTCAGGTTTTACTTCTACCTTATCTTAGTGAGCACCATAATTCTTCATAGAGGTCCTCTCTTAGTGTTATGATTTTTTATTAAATTATTTTGAACCTGATTCATAACTTTTTAAAATTGCCTACCTCATTTTGTGTATTCCTTGCAAATATTTTCTATATTTGAGAAAAAGAAACATACATATTAAGAAAGTGAATAATGAAGAAAATGTCACAAGAGGCAGAGAGAGGAACTCCAGGATAAAGATATATCACATGATAATGAATTAAAAAGATATTATATAAGAAATGAAGATAATTAGTTTGAATTAGATATTAAATAGGTAATTTAATTGCAGTTTAGTTATGGCAAGCTGACCATCATTCTTTCAGCTTTATTTGATGTTGATGTATTTCAGATTCTAAGCAATTATATTTTAGGTTATATTAGAATGTGATAAACCAAACAGAACCTCACAAATTATCATACAGTGTTTTAGCGTGTTTATTGTAGAAAGGGAGGAGACATTTTCAATTGGATTATTATTTAAGTACAGGAAATTATTTAAATTGATATCAATATGTGATACAATTAAATTTAACTATCGAAATCTCTTTTTTCAAGTTACTGCCATTTATTTCAGTCTTTCAAATGTTTAACTAAGACTCAAGTAGTTCAAAACTGATTATTTCATCATGTTACAAAATAGTTATGAATGTATAAATTCAGATTATAGGTTCCAATGAAGATTTTGATTTATAAATTTATGATTTTATGAATGATTTTTTGTAGTCCAGTGGGTATCTTATTGAGGTAAAATTTATTCAACAAAATATGTTATTAGGGGTTTGGTATGACACAGAAATCATAAAATACTGGAAAATGCATGTATAGCAAGTGTGTCATATGACATACATAGAACTTACTCAGTATGTGAAGAGACATGACAATAAAAAGTAGAAATATTTTTACCATTATCTAATGAATATGAGAAGGTATAATTAAAAGACAAAGGAAAAAGATGTCTAGTATGACACTTGTTTAGTAAATAATTAAAATAACGTAGATTGGCAAGGAAGAAGAAATGTTCCTTTTAGTCAAGCCTGGAACTGACCTCATCCCCGTGGCTCAACTTTCAGCAAAATGATAGACAGGTCCACGTGGTAAGCAACAATCCCAGAGGAAAAAAAAAAAATACTCATTAGAACTATCAACAATATTAAATAAAAAATACAGCATTAGGAGGAGACAGACAAGATGGAGTCCTGCTAACATAATATGCCCAATCTCTCTACAACAAAGAGTCAGAAAAACCAAGTGAAACAGATACAGATTTTAGAATTTTGAGCATCAAATGAAAGAATAAATAATTAGATTGAGGACTGATTGGAAAGGGAGATGGAGTGAGGACAGTGACTCAGGAGAGAGAAGAGAGAAGATTGACTGTGACAAGTCACAGGGATATTATACACGGACAAGGGGAAACCAAATCCACATAACAATAGAAGCACACTATAGACTGATCTGTAGGGAATACAGGCAAGCAGATATATGCTGGAGCTGGGAAGGGAAAGTGCAGGGAAGTGGGTCAGACTTCCAGTGGCCAAGCAGCTGTGCAGTGAGGACAGAGCTAGAAAATGGGAATGTAACAACTCACCACTGGTAAACTCAAGTATTTTGTGCTTAGAGCCCATGTGAGGGGAAAAGTGTGTGTTGGGGTTGGTGGAGAAACTAGAATCAGAGTGATTTCTTTCTTGAGTCTGGGCAAGAGCTGCATAAATGACTGTGTGTTTCCATGAGGGCACCAAACCCACACCAGTGAATCCAAACTGGATAACGTCATTCACCACTTTAACAAAAATATCATCCTAGCCTCTAGGGGTGAACACTCTTCCTGATGTCATCGACTTTGTCGCTAGGGAAATGTCAACCTGTTTGGATCCCCAGCTGCCTCCACAGCAGCCCAGCCACCTGCAGCAGACTGCCCCAAGTAGAGAAAGCTACTGGCTGTGGCCCACCCTCCTGATATTTATGTCACAGATTGATCTTTATCACACAGAACACAAGAGACACACCCCTTCAGTTGCCTCTCTCAGATACCCACTCACATCATGCACCTTCCACCTCCACAGGCATATGCTCCAATAGATCAGTAGGTTGCGCCACTACCACCTGCTCACAGGGGTGCCAGCTGACCATAAGTACAAAAGTCCCTTCTCTTTTGCTTTCTTCTTTTTTTCTTCTCCCCTTTCTCCTTACATTTCTCACTTTTGTTCTGTTTCTTTTTTTTCCCAATTACATTTCCTTTTCATCTGTTCATTCCTCCCTTTTCCTCTTCATTTTCTTATGTTTTTAACACTTTTTTTTCTCATTAACCCCACTTTATTTCTCTTCTATTTTTTAATTTTCTCTTTTTCTCCTTCTTTTTTTTTATTCCCATCCCATTCAACAGGCAGAAGACATCAACTCTCCACTAGTCAAGCATATTTAATGCTCCAGCCACCTCACCCAATTGGTGAGCAATACTAACAGCTCCTAAGCCACAGATGAATGAAAGATGGTGGGGAATACCTTCCCATCCCACCTGCAGCTCTTCTTCATGACAGACAAAGATCCCTGCCCACATTCCTACCAGTTATTCCACCAACTCCGAGACACCTGAGGAATGCCACAGTGCTGCTAAGTTAATAAGCAAAGAAGCATGCCTGGACTTATCAAAATAAAGCAAAATTAGAAAAACAAAAAACCAAAAAAAAAAAAACAAACTAGGATGAAACAAAACAATACATAATCAAAAAATAAAATTAAGAATTTCAAAATGGCTCAGAGACAACAGAGTACTTCAATTCAAGTATAAAACTAGGAGAAGTCAGCAAGAGCAAGTGACCCAGAAATGTCATAATAGAGCTACCTGATAAACAATTCAAAAGATATGTACATAGGACCTTCCAATAGCTCAAGGAAATCATAAACAAAAGCAAGGAAAAGACAGATAACATGCTTGAAGAATTCAGGTAAACAACACAAAAACAAAATGACAAAATAAATAGATAATTAAAAATCATACAAAAACAGAAATTAGAAATCTAGAATGTGAAAACTAAAATTACAGAGATACATAATACATTAGAAGGATAAAAAAGGTAGAATTGAATTGAGTGAAGAATACATTAGCCAGCTAAAAAAAACAAATCCCTTGACACCAGCAGGTGTGAGGAAAAATCAGGAAAAGGAATGAAGGAAAATGAAGAAAACTTAAGATCTCTATGCAACAGAAATAACTTACTTCTGATTGGAATTCTAGAACAAGAGAAGGCAAATAAAGAAACAAACGAAACATAAAATAAAACATAAAAGATGACTTGCTCACAGAAAATATCTGCAATATCATGAGAGATGAAAGATTTCAATTAGTAATCTCAATGAATCCCAAAAAGGATAGGTCTCCAAGAAGATTCACCAAGGTATATCGTAATCAAATTTTCCAAAACTGAATACAAAGAAAGAATTTTGAGAGCATCTTAAGGGAGAAAATAAATAAATAAATAAATAAAGTTTACATACAAAGGGCAACCAATGAGACTAAGATTTGATTACTATGCAGAAACCACACAGGTAAGAAGACAATGGGATGGTATATATAAAACCTTGAAGTAAAAAAATTGTCAACCAAGAATCATATATACAGCATAATTCTCCCTCATATATGACAATGAAATAGGACATTCCCTGAAGAACAGAAATTAAGAGAGTTTGTAAGCCAGATAAACCTCATAAGAAAGCTAAAGGAAGTCCTTGAGACAGTGAACCAATAATGGAACACACTAACTTAACATTAAGATTCATGGGACATTATGCTGAGTGAAATATGTCAATCACAGAAGGACAAATATTGCATTAGTCCGTTATTGTAAAAGTCAAGGAAAGGTTTATATATGGAAGGAAATTTTCTTTGTTGGTTACCAGAGGTGGGAGGAGTGGGTAGGGAACACTGTTAGATAAGTAGAGATAAGTATTGGTTTAGGTGAAGAGAAGGGCAATGTACCAAGTGTGAGTGATCAACATGGTGGCATTGAGGAAGAGGAAGACATAGTGAGGTACATGGGAGGAGCAGACAACAAAGATGAACACTTTTGCACATACAGTACTGTGTTGTTAGTGAAGACAAACATGGGTATATGGGTGGATAGATGGGTGAACAGGCTGAATTATTAGATATGTCTATGCAGCAAGATGGCAGGAATACACAGAGTCACTGTACCAAAAAGAACTGATCGATCTTCATCCATTTCAGGAAGTGGCATATGATCTAGAACCAATG